>NC_143023.1:29310000-29440000 GCF_057628025.1 Oncorhynchus mykiss | reverse complement strand
CCTTACCCTCTGAGATGGCGTCGGTGAGTAGGTATTCCGCCTGGGGTGCGTAGGGTGTGTCGGCCCGGAAGATGTTCCTAGAGTTGGTGGGGGGCGTGACCTCCTGACACCCACCGGTGACCTCAGCCAGGTCAGAGAACAGAGTCACTCTCTCCTGGAGGAGCTCCAGCACCTCCCTGTCCTTCTGCTGGATGTCAGCTAGAAACACATTCGAGTCAGTAAGATGCATCTTCAGGTCTAAAACAACTGAATATTCAGAACGATGCAGATGTTGTCTATTAAGGGAAGCTACATAGACAAGTGTAGCACAGGAATGATATAGAAAGAGAAGGGTGGAGGAGTGTGAGGAGAGGAGAAGAGGTTGTACCTCTGAGTCGGCGCAGTAAGGCCTTGTCCTCTGTCTCTATCAGGGGGAAGTCCTCTCTGGACGGACAGCTGGAGGGAGGGAGAGAGAGTGAGTGAGGAGAAGGTGAGGTATGGTCGGAATAAGGATAATGCCAGGGCATAAGGATTCCAGTAAGGATAATAGAGAATTCTCAAAATTGAAATCGGCAATGTTCTGAATGAGATGAGTAGGTGTGTGTTTGTGTGTATTACAGGAACTGACCTGCTGACTGTCTGCTGTATGAGTCTCATCCAGTTGTTCCTGTCGTCTCGTGAGGCGCCGTGCAGCTCGTACATCTCCGGGGGGGTGGAGTCACTGATCAGGAACATCCCTCGCTCCTGATTGGCTATGTCCCTCACGATCAGGTTCTTCAGAGACAACACTGCAGGCTTGTCCTGAGAGAGAGAGAGAGAGAGAGAGACCGAAAGGGGGAGGGGTTAGCTCTGTGATTTAACGCTTAGACTAAATAAAGTTAGATGTGTGGAAAGGCAAAGACAGAAGCAATGGAGGACCTGCTGAACAACAGTCAGAAAGCAGAATAGATGAGTAGAGGAGGATGAGTCAGATGGGTGGAAAGGTGGGGCAGACTTACTATGCAGGGGAATAAATACTTCTGGTCCTTCTCCTGCATGAACACCAGGATGTCTGTCATCAGCAGGACCTGCACGTCTACATAGACAAACAGTGGAACATTGTTAAAGATACAAAGAGTGTGCAACCTTGTTATACACACTCACACTCAAAGATACACGAACAATCATACCCCTTTATCTCTCTCTCTCAGATACACACACACACTCCCTCCCTCCCTACCTTTGAGTCTGGATCCTTGCGTCTTCCACAGCAGTGTGCCCTCGTGGAGGAGCGTCCTGCGGAGCAGTTCCCCTCCCCTGAACACCCCTCCTCCCCTGACCTCTGCCTGGGCCCGGGGGTCCAATCTGGCCCTGATCTCCTGGAGCCTCTGGGTCCGCTCCAGCTCTGCCACCTGCTGGTCCACAGAGCTCAACAAGTCCCGGATCAGAGACAGGGACTGGGCTAAGGACTGGGCCTCCTCTTCACTGCCTGTTGGGGGAGGGGGGGTTATTCTACTGCCGTGTATGTAGTGATTATTCAGTTCTTATATGTTTTTGTCTACTCCCTGAGCTGTAGTGGCTGTTCTGTGCTTTTATGCTGTGTGAGTCTACTTACTAAGCTGCTATAGCTGTTCTGGTGTCAGGTCTTACCCTTGGTGTTGTCCAGGATGCGCTGGATTAGGACAGGGTATTTGGTGATGCGTTGAGTCACCAGCAGGATGCACTCCTGGATGCCATGGCGACGCAGCAGGGGCCCCCGGCTTACCCTCTGATTATGGGATGGATGAGATTTAATACCACTTATTATATATTTAAGCAATAAGGCCCGAGTATGTGTGGTATATTGGCCATTATAAACTGTCGAGCCCTGAAAGCTGATTGGCTGACATGGGTATGACAAAACATGTATTTATACTGCTCTAATTACATTGGTAAACAGTTTATAATAGCAATAAATAGGACATTAAACAAGTATTTATAGCGCCATACCCGTGTTATACGTACTGATGCTGTTTCAGCCAATCAGCATCTAGGACACAAACTACCCAGTTTTATAACTGGGTAGTTTGTTGTGGGGCACGTACAGTTGTACGGGGGTTTGAACTTGCAACCTTCCGGTTACTAGTCCAACGCTCTAACCACTAGGCTACCCTGCCGTCCCAAAGAGAAGAGACTTGCTTGGGCCAAGAAACACGAACAATGGACATTAGACAGTAGGAAATCTGTCCTTTTGTCTGATGAGTCCAAATTTGAGATTTTTGGATCCAATCGCCATGTCTTTGTGAAACGCAGAGTAGGTGAACGGATGATCTCTGCATGTGTGGTTCCCACCGTGAAGCATGGAGATGGTGTGATGGTGCTTTACTGGTGACACTGTCTGTGATTCTTTTTTAGAATTCAAGGCACACTTAACCAGTATGGCTACCACAGCATTCTGCGGCGATACGCCATCCCATTTGGGACTATCATTTGTTTTTCAACAGGACAATGACCCAACACACCTCCAGGCTGTGTAAGGGCTATTTGACCAAGAAGGAGAGTGATGAAGTGCTGCATCAGATGACCTGGCCTCCACAATCACCCAACTCAACCCACTTGTGATGGTTTGGGATGAGTTTGAACGCAGAGTGAAGGAAAAGCAGCTAACAAGTGCTCAGCATATGTGGGAATTCCTTCAAGACCGTTGGAAAAGCAATCCAGGTGAAGCTGGTTGAGAGAATGCCAAGAGTGTGCAAAGCTGTCATCAAGGCAAAGGGTGGCTACTTTGAAGAATCTTAAATATAAAACCAAACACTTTTTTGGTTACTACATGATTCCATTAGTGTTATTTCATAGTATTGATGTCTTCTTTTATTCTATAATGTAGAAAATAGTAAAAATAAAGAAAAACCCTTGAATGAGTAGGTGTGTTCAAACTTTTGACTAGTACAGTAGATAGCAGTAAAGATATGTTAATTTTTGGGCATTTCATAGGAGCGTGATTGGACCACAAAGCTAGGACACTTATGAAAAGTTTTGAGGCCAGAACACATCCTTGTGACGAGTGTTAGTTAGGTAATGAAGCAGAAATAACTTGTTCATGACTCCTTTTTGAATAGAATATCTACAATGTGATAAGTTGTTTCTACCATTCAGTGTTATCTGTTCAGCACTCCTCCTAGCTAAGGCATGTGAGACACCCGTCAGCTGGCACCTCCTGACACGGACTGCTGAGCTCACATGCGCGCGCACACACACACTTGAATCATGCTCTTAGGCCTTCCCATTCTCCCCGTCTCTGTACCTCTAACCCTCCCCCCCTGTGACCCCCCCACCCCGCCCGCCTCACTCCATCCACCTCTCTTGCTCGCTCTCTCTCTCTTACCCGTATGAAGTGCTGAAACCTCTTGTCTCTGGCCAGCAGTTCCTTGTATAGTTTCACAGCTTTGGGGTGGCGGCTACAGAACTCAGCATAGGCTTTCCTCATCTCATCTGCACACTGCCCTGAGAACTGAAAACACACAACGGGTATCAACTCAGTTAGTGTGTGTGTGCACAATATGTTTAAATTATGCATTGTTCATTGGGTGTTTAGTATGAATGCATTCTAATGTTAATGGACGGCAAAGTTGGTACATGCGTCTCGGGTTCTGTGTGTGTGGCCGTGGATGTTTGTTCTAACGCCCAGTGCGTTTCCTACCTGTTCAGTTAGTATATCCCCCAGTTGGTTGATAGTGAAGTTGGTACTGCTCCCGGGGGCTAGACTGTGTGTGCGTCGTGTCATAAGCTGGGAAAGGAAACGTGTGTGTAGCGCCATCAGCTGCTCCAGACAGGGGAAGACAGCGTGCGCCACGCCCGGCTCCAGCAGCACCTCGTCCAGCATGCCCTGCCGGAACACCCCCTCCATGATCCGCAGGGTCCTCACGTGGTGGAACTCTGTCTGGATCAGCTCTGAGAGGGGCGCGGAAGGGAAAACAGCGTTAGGGATATACAGTACCTTCACATAACACACAAACACACAGAGAGACAGAGAGAAGGGATAGAAAGAGATTATAGCAAGAGAGCAAGAGAGAGAGAAGAGGGAGAGAGAGAAAGTGAGAGAAATAGTGAGGAAGAGAGGTGCTCTCACCATAGATGACGTCCTGTCTCTTGATGACGTCTTTGCGGTGCGTCTGCAGGTAGGAGGGGTCTACGGCCCGGCTCCACGAGTCAGCCTCAAAGTCCTTCCCCTCCCTCTCCAGCTCCTCCAACATGGCAGCATAGTACACCTCCCCCTCGTCGTTGAGGGACTCCATTGACATGGCTCTGTTTCTGAAGTTCAGGGAGTCTGTGGACTGAGACAGGATCCTCCGCAGCCCCAACGGTGAGTCGTCATTCAGATTCCTGGAAACACATTTTTGAACACAACAGTTACACAACGTTTCAAACAACTTCATATCAGTGCCCTGCTTGCATAGGTTAATCAATTGATGACTCTACACAGCAGCCTGCTCACCCTGCAAGGTTTTGTGTGGAGACACTCTTGGAGAGGGAGAGGCCAGAGCGGACACGGCGGGAGCCCAGCAGGGACTGACGGAGACTGTCGGACGGGTAGATGGCTGAGCTGGGCCGCTCCTTCATCATAGGGGCTGGAGAAAGAGACAAGGGGTTCAATTGAACTTTTCCTGTCCAAAAGGATTTAAATCCATATGATGCAGTCAGTACTACATCCATACTGCAGTGGCAGCGACCAGCCAACAGGTGGCAGCACCCCTATATTCACATGCAGAAAGGAGGCATTAATTGCGAAAGAAGGAGAGGAAATAGGATAGAAGTTTTTAAGGAAAAGAGATACTAACTTTTGGTCCTCAGAGCTACGTTCGGCAGCGCGGAGCTGTTCCTCACCAGGGCTAGCTTCTGTTGCTGCAAAACCCACAGAGAAAACACGTTTAGACCAATGTCTCATCCAACAGTCAACCTTTCAAAGAACAAAAGGCCCAACTTTTGTTTTTCATACATTAAAAACCTTTCCTTTCCCCTCTCTTACCTTTTGTTTCATCTTGGCACAGTTGGCCAGTGTGTCTCGACAGCGGTTGTGGATGGTGACATTGCAGGCTGCAACACAGAAACACAAAGATCAATTTCCCCGACACTCCACAATATCTGCATATGCACTGTTGATAAGAATGGCAACTAACTTCGTGAAATCACAAGACTATTTTTGAGGCACTTGTCATTGCGGTCACGATGCATTGCTTCCAGAGTGACTGGTGAGTACACCTATCAAATGAAGTTGATAAAGGTGCCCACTCTTCCTGTTCCAGATAGGGTTATCAATGACACATTGTACATTTGATACATTTGATCTTAGTTTTTTTCTCCACATTTATTAGTTCTACCACTTTGATATTGAACAGTGCACTTTTGGGTAGGGCTTGCAAGTGAAGCATTTCACTGTACTTGTGCATGTGACAATTAACACTTGAAACCTTGAAACCTACGCTTTCTGACACCAATGAAAATGTTAGCACTGTTATTAAAATCTCTCCTATGCTTCAAAACACCCCTTCTCCCCTCCTCTCTTCCCTCAGCTTCCCTTTCTCTTCATTGTTAGAGGGGCTCCACTTCCTGGTACATGTTTTCTTGACAGGAAGTTCTCCTGGAATGGCGGTGGGAGGTTGAAGGGATGTCTGAGGCAGGTTATCGGTGTGTAAGTGCATGTGTGTGTGTCCTGAGTCCTGGGAGTGTTGTTGCGTCCATATGAAACGGCCTAAAAGTGTTTATGAGAGTTCTTGCCCACTACACAGGGTTGTCTTTGTTCTAAGAGCAGCCCAAGGCTAGACACACACACACACACACACACACACACACAGAATCTCCCTTATAAAACTCTACATATTCCTTTACTTTAGTCTTTCCCATGTCTCCGCCAAGATTACACATTTGCTACCAAAGCAGGCTAAATACAGCCAAAACACTTGTCAGAAGTATGCTTTGCTTTGGTGGGGTGCATTTCCTTGGTGCCGTTCCTATTTTCAACCAATAGTTTCCACACACATGAGAGGGAACATAGGGCTAAAAATACACTCTTTTCAGGGTGTGTTCTCCATAAAAGCCAACATTTTACAGAGCATGGACTCAGCTAACACGCTTTCTACTTAAACCTCAGAATGCGAGGCACACTGTGACCCATTCATCGCTCAAACTCTCACAACACACACACACACATACACAGGCTACAAACGATTTAAACATACTCAAAGCCCCTCACACACCACTCCTTACAGAAGGACAAACACATCCAGTAGATATTGTCCCCGATGCTAAAACAAACAGACTAGGCCCCTTGCTCACTAAACCAACATGCCAGTGTTGGAGCAACACTGTTGGTGCTGAAATGATGGCGGCCTTCTCCAAGGCTCGTAGAAACATTTAGAAAGTACTGTTAGACCCTTCCCCTAAAGCTCAACATCGCTGCTCGGAAACTAGACTGGAGACCCAACGAGATTAATGGCATACCATACAGAGTGGATCTACAACATAGAAATGCTTTGGGGTTTCAAATACTGCTTAGAATCCCCCTTCCTTATGACACTATATTATTTACAGTTCACTTGTCTTTAGCTAATTATCTTATTTATTTCTATGATAATACTGTACACTGAGTGTACGAAACATTACGAACACCTGCTCTTTCCATGACATTGATTGACCAGGTGAATCCAGGTGAAAGCTATGATCCCTTATTGATGTCACTTGTTAAATCCACTTCAATCAGTGTAGATGAAGGGTAGGAGACATTTTAAAGAATGATGTTGAAGCCTAGATTGGGTATGTGTGCCATTCAGAGGGTGAACAGGCAAGACAAAGGATTTAAGGCGCACCGGTTTGTGTCAAGAACTGCAAAGCTGTTGGGTTTTACACGCTCAACAGTTTTCCGTGTGCATCAAGAATGGTCCACCACCGAAAGGACATCCAGCCAATTTGACACAACTGTGGGAAGCATTGGAGTCAACATGGGCCAACATCCCTGTAGAACGCTTTCGACACCTTGTAGAGTCCACGACCTGACGAATTGAGGCTGTTCTGCGGGGCAAAAGGGCGAGGACAATTCAATATTCTTAATGTTTTGTACACAGTGTATACCCCCCAATTGTAAACTGTGTGTGAGTGTAATCTAGGACCCTCAGATGATGTCAAAATGAGCCAAACAACAATGGCCTGGTCGTCTTAATCTGAGTCTTAATCTGTGTCTGAGGAGGTAATCTCACACGTAATGACACAGCGCTACGCAGAGGCTACACACATTAAATTACACCCTGCTGGACACCCAGCAGGGCTCCTATTTGTCAGTTATCCGTTCATGCAGAGAACAATAAGATGTGAGGCAGGAAATAAACATGAGTTCAAATGTTGATGAAAACAAAAACAAAATGTCTTTCTCTGCAGTAATGGAATAAAGGGTCCCTGAAATGAATTTGAAATAAATAATAATAAATAAAAAGATACCTGTGGACTTCATTCAAATTCAAGCCAAACATTGTTGTACATCAAGAACACGTACTTAATTGATTGAATACATAGACAATATTGTAAAATCCTCCCTGGTGACTCCAAACCGGAAACATCCACTCAGACATGAAATCAATGGATTCTCCCAAAACAGGCGGTGCTACCTACTCCACACACACACACACAGACACTCTCCCCCGCACCCAGCCTAAACATATGTCACCCCTGTCCCAATTCACAGGGGACCTCAGATAGCAATCCCGATGTAGGACAATGTCATGACCCCGTATTCAAGCATCGCTGGGCCTCTGAGGAAATATGGCTCCCTATCAGACCACTGTGTTAAACAGGAGAGGTTTAACTGTGTTACCCTCAGCTCATTCATCACTCATTACTGTTAGGGACCACTAATATCTGTGGACGCAGAGAGGAAGAGGGATTGGGAGTGTGTCTGTGTGTGTGCATTCGTTCGTGCTGACCTGCCTATGTGTGTTTGTCTATGTGTGCGTGCATGTGTGTGCGTCTATGTGTGCATGCATATGTGTGTGTATGTGTGTGGGTGCACACGTCAGTGTGGCAGATTGCTTGTTAATCTCCCACACTCCAACTACCAGATGCACTATTTCCAGATTACAGTCGGGGAGGGTGGTAGCAGCTGTGTATTGGGGCAAGAGGGGGAGAGGGGGGGGGGGCTGTTTCAGATCCACCAAACAAAGAGAAAAGCCCCTCTCTCAACAGACAGTGGGCTTCATCATAGACCTACTGTATAATCTCCTAAACCTGCATTCTGTACTGTAGTTACACTATAGCTACTTTGTCATTCTCCATCTCTATATTGAGTCTTACAGGTCTAATGGTTGTGTTGCGTCTAATTATAACATATTAGCAAACTGAGATGACAGTGATGCGATAACACATGAATTAATGAAAAGGTAAAACTGCGAAAAATATTAGTTGAGTTCAGACAAACTGACTATGACTGACCCAAGGCATGTTTCCTAAACCAATTTAGATTCTTATCGAATCTAAATCTAATCTAAATCAAACAGACTCTAGACTAAAAATATCTTAACTGGCTCAGAATTTGAATATATGAATAGAGAATCCAACACTAAGGGAATTCCAAACCTGAAATAGTCTCACAGCCGGCTCACACCTCAGTCCTCCCTCCTACTTACAGTAGGCATCCACTCTGTTTCTATTCCCGTTCTCTCCATCTCCATCTGTATCTCGCCCCCTCTCTCACCTCCGGTGTAGTTTACAATGATAATGTATTCATGCCCCCTTCAGCCCAATACGCACACATACACACCCAGACCTGACCCTGTGAATATAATTATGCCCCCAACCCAAATCAATAGCCTATGACCGGTGTTCTATCTAAACTACAGCTGGTGTACCCCTTACCCCCCACTGCAATCTCTGAGCCCACCGTCTCTCTCATTCTCAAGTACCGGAACTCTCACACACACACAATACTCATAACCACTCACTCACTCACTCACACACACAGGCGCACACAATACTCATAATCACTCACTCACACACACAGGCGCACACTCACAAACACACACGGGCACACACACACACCACTCTTTGGCAGCAGACATGTGTAATCACACCCCATGCCAAGAGCCTTCCCTCTCCCACCCCCATGCCCCACTGTACCCCCTCCCCTGTGCTCCCCTTCTCACTCTGTCTGTCTGTCTGTTTCTCTCTCTTCTCTTTTATCTCTCTCTCTTTGAACCTCGTCTTCAGAGCTGTAGGGGTCAAGGTAACGAGGTCGAAGATGGAGCAGCTATTTCCTCAACTTGAAGGACAATGAACTTCATCCATACATCAATATTCAATCAAAATAGGTAATTGGGTTTGATAAGACAAAAGGCATCCCTCTTTCCCTTTAGGAATGTATGTTTGGATTGATTTAATGATAAATACAAATCTCAATCGACTATGACAGTCAATTGAATTGTCTTTGATGTTGCTGTGGGGACAGTGTAGTGTTGTTGCATGGTATAACACTCGTTTCAAAATGGGGTAAGCAAAACAAAAACACAATTCTCAGTATGGACTTCCTCTTTCTATTTCAGGCAAACTCCTCTCTGTCTGTTAGTGTCATCATGCATCATCCATCATCCATATGGCTTCGTCTCCTACTCTTGTCTTTCTGGTTCACTTGTTTGTTAACTAATATCTCTCTCTCCCTCCCCCTCGGTCTCTCTTGACCTGAGAACTGATGGCCCCTGAGGAGCCTTTTCACTCAATATGTTCTCCTCTACCTCCACCTCTTCCTTCTACCCCTGTCTTCCCCCCTCTTTCTGCTCTCTTTATCTGTCCACCCTTCTCTCTGGATCTTCCTCTATTTGTTTTCCCCGTTTGCCCTGGAGTCTGCCTTCTCCCTCCCTCCCCCCCTCCCTCCCACCCACTCCTCCCTCCCACCCTCCCACTCCTCCCTCCCACCCTCCCTCCCACCCACTCCTCCCTCCCACCCTCCCACTCCTCCCTCCCACCCTCCCTCCACCCAGCTGTTCCTCCAGGCGAGTGGAGAGAGGAGCAGGCCATCTGATCTGTGCTCCCCACACACTAACACTATTGTCTGGGCAGGGGAAGGGAGAAGGTTCTCCTAGAAGTCAACAGGTGATTGATTCTCAAAAGGAGGGAAGGAAGGAGAGAAAGAAGGGAAGGAGGGAGGGAGCAAAGAAAAACATTGAGAGGGTGCAGGAGGAATCCCCTCTCCTTTTCGCTCCCCTGCTATTCACTGTGTGTTTCCTTCCCTCTTTTGATCCAACTCTTTGGCTCATTTGTTTCTTCTACCTTTATGGACCCACACGTCCTACCTCATCTCTCTCTCTCTACCCTTATTGTTTGAATCTTCTTTTTCTAGCTCCAATCTCTCTCTTCTGCTGTTCTTTTGATCACCCTTTCTCTTCCAAAGCAATTTTGTCCCCCCCCCCCCCCTTTACACTAGACAGCCACTAATCTCTCTCTCTCTCCCTCCAATATGACAACCCTGGGGCAAGATGTCTGTTGGTCCACTGATCTGGTGATGCATCAATACACCAATACCCCGATAATGTTATCGCTAATGACATTAGGCTTTTGTCTGGGCCTTGTGAGTGTATGTACTGCCTACAATAATGTGTGTGTGTGGTACTCACTGGGGCAGCTGAGGGCCTCTTTAGCGGTGATGCTTTTGTTGCAGGCGGAACAGAGGGTGGTGGCAGACACGGTGAGGGAAGTGAAGAGGTGACCGTTGCTGTAGCGCGCCTCCCGCTCCCGCGCCTCCTTCTCCCTCTCCTTCATCCGCTCCTTCTCTTTGTTCTGTAACCAAAGACACAAATCAGCGCCAACCGATGCAATCTGTGTGGATATGAACTGTTTTAACTCTCGCTCATCTCACACTGTCAACCGTTCTGGATATTCCACAGCTGTGAGATGCTTGTCTGGTGCTCAGGTCTCCTCATACTGTATATGCAGCATGCACTTTGTTTCATAGAGTAAGTTTCACTGGATGAGGACAGCTGGTGCATGAGGAATTGTAAATGTGGTGTTTTCAGGAATAGTATCTCTCTCTCTCCCTCCCACTCAGCCTGGGGACTGTCTTTAATCTCGTTGTTACACTACAGGGCTCTCCATGCTGCCTCAGCATAACTCGAAGCGCATTCAGCGTGAGAGTGTATTCCGTGTGCATGTTAGCAATTGCGAGTGCATGTGTCCTTGTGCATCTAAGAATGTGTGTGTGCGTGCACTATGCTAATTAGTGTAGGTGCATGTGCGGGCATTTGCAATTGTGTAGGTGTGACTCAAATGTGAATGTTCCGGTGTTACTTTGCCTCTGTAATATCCAGCTGTTCCTGGCATGGTGCCTTATTTTATACCACACATTTTAATTCCAGCCTGTCTGTCTGTGTCCAGACCAGAGCACCAGTCTATGCTGCTGGCTGTGACTCTGGTCGTGCTGCTAAGTAAGCAGAATAATCAGGTACCAAACAGCTTTTCACAGCCGGTGGCCTTTTAGTCACAAACTAATCTCCTGATGTTGTGAACACAGACAAAGTAGTCCATCTTCAGTGGCTTTGTCACTCTCTGTTTTTTTAGCTCTCAGCTAATTATCAACTCAACAACACGTGGCGTTACGATGAGGTTGTGTATCCACTGTAGCGAGAGTATATGACTTACAGGTGCTTCCAGTAGGTTCTCAGTAAGCACTTTAGGCAATTATTTATGTTCAAGAGGATAACTTTGCCATCAAATTTGTTTTGAAATGACTCAAAATGGCATTCCATGTCAAATAATCCTTGTGCATCACGACAACTGCTAATGCTACCAAAACAAACGGAACAAAAGCTGTTTTCAAATACACAACATGTCTATTATCTGAAATGATGCCCTTCGATACTGGTTGTACTGTATTTTCTAAAATATTGAGAGGACATGATCAACAAAGCAGTTTTCTCTAAGAGTGTAGACTTCAGACCCTTGACGTACACATAAGGAAAGCTCACCCTGTTGGTTTATCATGATGGGCAGCAGAGGGGTTTAACCCGCTCACCGGAACGTGCCACACAACTATAACGTTATCGGAAAGAGGAAGAGAAATAACTAAAAGAAGGATTTGTCAGGGGTTCCTTTGAGAACCTAAACAAAAGGCCCGGGGGCCCCCATTGTGAGGAACTCATTCAGGACATGTCACCATCTCAGGGGTATGTAAAACACACCCAAAGGAAAGAAACCAGAGAGGAATGGAGGGATGGATGGAGTGAAAGAAGAAGGGAGAGGAGTTCAAACCCATCCATTTACATTAGCTAATTAAAAAGGCGACCCGCCAAGATTTTGATCTGAGGTGAAAATGGTGGAAAGAGACTCAGGGGTAAGGACATATAGGACACACTGACACATGCAACATGCTGGTGTGATGACTAGCTACAGTTGTGATGCTGTAATGACGGTGAAATGAGGTGAGACGGGCAGGGAGACAGCTTAGGTCCAGGACACTGGCTCCACTTACAGACCCTCATGTCTAAACACACTAACCCACATTTACATTCACTCCGGTTTGAAGAGGATGAAAACAGGTGCACAATTTGGCACTGGGCACCAAGCCAATGCTTCTCGGTAGAATTCATCCATAGAGTTTAACTGCATCCATGTAGCGTCCATCGCCTAGCAACTCCTGTACAGTATGTCTGAGTCGGGCTGGCTTTAATGGCGGTAGGATGAGCACTGCGGCAGCATGCTCTAATCCACTCTGACCCCGCAGAGCAGAGGTAGGTTAGTCGACTGTTACCAAACTGCCTCCCTCACTATTATTAATGCACAGTCAGCTCCATCACTCAAGACCACCTTATTAAGACATTTTTCTATAGAACTGACTCTTACACTAGATATCTGGCACACTGACTGAATTTCCCCCTCCCCCTATCCATCGCTCTCACACACTCGCTCCATCTCTCTCCCTCTCCCTCTTTCTCTCTCGATTCCTCTCTTCTTGTCTCTCTCTATCCTACCCTCCTTACCACGCTCCTCTATAGTGGATTAACAGACTGGATTAGAATCATCGGACTCAGGGCGGATAGGGGATGGTGTGAAAGATGAGAAAGATAGATAGTGAGCGATAGGAAGAGAGTGAGAGAGAGAGAGTGAGATTGCTAAGAGCATTTAATTGAGGGAAAGAATGCCACAATGCAGTTTATGAAGAGCGGCGCTGCTGGTAAATTGTTACCAAATGGGTGTAATGACTTTTTAATGAAAAGAGGGCGGGGCAGTGGGGAGGAAGAGAGAAGCTGCTGTTATAGACCAGGGATTAGTAGATACTATTAAGGGGTGGATTAGGCCACAGACTTAACCTCTGCCCAAGCCTTCCAGATATCTAACCTTACCCCACTGAGGAATTTACACTGTTTGGTGGATGAGCAGAGGACAAGGCCTTCTTACTCGCTCTCTATTTTGTCTCTCTCTCCCTCTACTCAATTAAAATGTCTTTATTGGCATGACAATAGCCATATCACAAGCAAAAGGCTAGGAAGTAAGACTGGGAAATGACGTACTATGAAGAAATGAAGAGTATATTTCCAAAACGCTATATCCACAAATGTTTTCATCAGAAATGATTGCTTCTGGGTACCGTCCTGTGTGTGTAAAATATTACTGTTCTCAGACGTTTTATTCATAGATTTTAGATGTGTATGAAAATGTGTTTAGCTGGAATGGAATGTTCATATCTTGTATATTTGACTGTGGTATGTACCAAGCTATGTGACTTGCCTAGTTAAATAAAAGGTTAAATAAATAAAAATATATAAATGAATGCACTTAGGAGCACCTGCTAAATTATTAAAATGTAAATGTTTTACATACAGATTAATAACTGTATTGAAATAAAATAAAATAAATCCTTTTTTTATATTGATGCCTCAAAAGCATCCTTTGTACAGTTCTTTTAACCTAGCAGTAGCACTTATTTCTCTCAGAGTGAGGTGGTTAAGCAGCATTTTGCAAAGAAAAAGCATTATTATTTGTCTCTCTGAAATGAAACCATCAAGTGATAGATTTTAAACAAATACATGTCTATCTATCATTGAACACCACCATACCGGTATGTGAATAGATAGTGAAAAAACACTCCAATCTCTTTCATAATTTCTTTAAAACAATAAAATATATTTTACCAACATTTCTGAAAATGGATATACACTGAGTGTACAATACATTAGGAACACCTTCCTAATATTGAGTTGAACCCTCTTTTGCCCTCACAACTGCCTCAAGTCAGGACATGAACTCAAGGTGTCGAAAGCGTTCCACAGGGATGCTTCCCACAGTTGTGTCAAGTTGGCTGGGTGTCCTTTGGGTGGTGGACCATTCTTGATACACACGGGAAAATGTTAAGCATGAAAAACCTAACAGCGTTGCAGTTCTTAACACACTCAAACCGGTGCGCCTGGCACCTATTACCATACCCGTTCAAAAGGCACTTAAATATTTTGTCTTGCCCATTCACCCTCTGAATGGCACACATACACAATCCATATCTAAATTGTTTCAAGGCTTAAAAACCCTTCTTTAACCTGTCTCCTCCCCTTCATCTACATGGATTCGACATCAATGTAACATCAATAATGGATCATAGCTTTCACCTGGTCAGTCTATGTCATGGAAAGAGCAGCTGTTCTTAATGTTTTGCTCACTCAATGTATAGTCCCTCTCCCCTGCTCCTCTACCTCCTCTCTCATATGATTCCCCTGTATCAGATAGCTGTCCTTGGCTGACCCTCAGACTATGTGGATGCCAGAGGAGAGCTAATGCTAAAACTCTGTAGTCGACTTGTTTATTAAACTGCCTCTCCCGTGCTCCTGGCCAGTCTGAGAGGAGACCACATCACAGTGTGTTGAGTTAATCAGCTTAAGGAGGCCTCTAGGATCATTGACCCCACCACCGTCAGACGTCATCCCCCCACCACAAGACCAACAAACCCACGAAGATAACACCCTATCTGGCTGTACAAACTTTATAGGATCAACTTCTCAGTGATGATCAGACGAAGGGCTTGGGATTCAATCAAACATGTACTACGGAATGTTTGATTGTATTACGGAAAAACGCACTAGGGGAAATATCACTTTGAACTTTGTACACTGAAAAAAAGGCTATCATCACCAAACAGGATGTTGAACCAAGATTACGCCTGTATTTTTACGTCCATGTTTCAATCTAAAATGAGATACTTTAGACATGTGCGTCTACAGAGAATGAGTATCCTGCACAAGGACATAAAAGCAGTATACAATTCTCACCTGGGGATTACGAACCAGTATGCCCTCAGGTCACAAGCCTCAACCTTAACCACCACTATGCCATATAACAGTATCCCAGTCTGAACTCTGACCCCAGACAGATAAGACACAGAGATAAAAGAGCTGTTAACATGCTGTTGTGGTGAACAACACAAACAACCAGCAGGTCAATAAACCTGCTATAGGGGAGTGATCAGAAAAATGTATGATGAGGGCAACGTTCCTTGTTATTTTGGATGGGGGAGTCTATCGTAGCCTTTGTCTCTTAGTGGTTGAAGAGCACCTTCGGCCAAATTCAGCCAGCCAGTGTGTAGCATGGCTAATCCTTTGTTTAGTAAATTCTTCTTAGACTGACACTGGTGTCTATATAAAGTGGCATGTATTACTTTTTTTAAATGGAAGGATTGGTTTACTGTAATTGGTTTACTGTAAGCAATGAAGCTTGGGTATGCTGCTGGGATCTGGCTTTATTGATGCTAATGGTTAACCAAGAGGTTGGCATGACCGAGAATCTAGCCAAATAAGATGCAGATACACAGTGCTAGGCAGTTAACATTGAGTTCTGTGTGTATGCAAAGACGTATACTGAGCAAAAATATAAATGCAACATGCAACAATTTAAAAGATTTTACTGGGTTACAGTTCATAGAAGGAAATAGGTCAATTGAAACAATTCATTAGGCCCTAATTTATGGATTTCACATGACTGGCCGGGGTGAAGCCATGGGTGAGCCTGGGAGGGCATAGGCCCACCCGCCCACCCACTTGGGAGCAAGGCCCACCCACTGGGGAGCCAGGCCCAGCCAATCAGAATGAGTTTTCCCCCACAAACGGCCTTTATTAGGCAGAAATGCTTTTTGTGCATATGGAACATTTCTGGGATCTTTCAATTCAGCTCACGAAACATGGGACCAAAACATGTTGAGTTTATATTTTTGTTCAGTATATAATAAATATAATGGACATTACTATTTAAAGCAATTGTCAAAATGTTTTTATGCCACAAGTCCATTTCTGATGAGTCAGTTTCCAAGCGTCAACCAGTTGTTTTCCTGCCGCAACAATAACACTTCATATTTATCATGACACTTCTACAAAGTCTAGCATGCACTTTACTGGGCTGCCATGACAGATGAGGTCAGAGGAGTTTCAGATGAGATGGACAGAGAGCCATATAGATTCCCTTCCCTTTCTATTTCTATGAAGGGTGCTATCTGAAAGTGTCAAGACTCATGAAGTCTCTGTTCCCCTTCAGACTGTGATATTGGCATCTGTTGTTTTCAGTGGACTGAACTCATGTGCAGATGCCTGAGCCAGAGAGAATGTGCTCACTTTTGGTCCCTCTATTAAAAGCTTTTATGAATACATGTCATTCACTCCCCTTCCTGCAACCAAGCAGCCTCAGAGACTCAGACACAACAAAACTAAACAGGAAAGGGAGAAACAAAACTCACAGTGTCAAAAAACGTCGTTTGGAAAAGGGTTTGTATACACAGTCCAAACATTTTTGTAAAAAACAGTTTTTGTCTCAGTAATCTGTTTTCTACCAAATTGTCTATGCTAGTGCTTCAGTGCTGACATCACACACCGGAAGATCATTATACTGACTTCCTGTTTCATGGAAAAGGCAGTGGAGCCAGAGGAGAGCATGGAGACTGGGGTTGGTGAGTTGAGAGCATAGCAACACTACAGTTGGAGGGGAAGGACAAAGTTGTTGTTCATAATCTTAGCCCTGTGGTTCTCAGACGGCCTTGTAGACTTCTTTGACTCAGATCGTTGCAAACAATTTTGTCCAGTCTGACTGCCAAAGCAGACATTTTAGGCCTTTTTTGTCATATAGCTGGATATGTATTGAATGTAGGTTAAGTAAAGAACAGTGACAACCCACTGGGTAAATACTTGTTGAATCAACATTGTTTCCACGTCATTTTAACACCAAAATTCAATGTAATGAAGTTTAACTTCTTATGGCTGGGGGGCAGTATTGAGTAGCTTGGATGAATAAGGTGCCCAAAGTAAACGGCCTGCTCCTCAGTCTCAGTTGCTAATATATGCATATTATTAGTATTGGATAGAAAACACTCTGAATGATTTGATTTTGAATGATGTCTGTGAGTATAACAGAACTCATATGGCAGGCAAAAACCTGAGGAGAAATCAAAACAGAAAGTGAGAAATCTGAGGTTGTTATCTATTCAACACAGTTCCCATTGAAATCCCCTTGAGATATTAATGAAGTTGCACTTCCCAGGGCTTCCACTAGATGTCAACCGTCTATAGAAATTTGAATGAGGCTTCTACTGTGTTGTGGGACTGAATGACAGCAGAAGGAATCAGGCAGTCAGCCATTTCCTGGTCACCCTCATTTCACATGATAGCGATCTGCATTCCATGGCTCCTGAAGACACAAAGGAATACTCCGGTTGGAACTTTATTGAAGATAATTGATGAAAACATCCTAATGATTGATTCTGTACTTAGTTTGAAATGTTTCTGAAATGTAACGCTGACCAGAACGAACGTTTGGATATGTTTACCAAACGCGCTAACAAAAGTAGCTAATTGGACATAAATAACGGACATTTTCGAACAAATCAAGCATTTATTGTGGACCTGGGATTCCTGGGAGTGCATTCTGATGAAGATCATCAGAGGTAAGGCAATATTTAGGATGTAATATTTGGTTTGTTGACTACAACATGGCGGCTAATTTGACTTGATTGTTCTGAGCGCCGTCTCAGATTATTGCATGGTTTGCTTTTTCCGTAAAGTTCTTTCGAAATCTGACACAGCGGTTGCATTAAGGACAGGTATATCTATAATTCCATTTGTATGATCATCTACATTTATGATGAGTATTTCTGTTGAATCGATGTGGCTATGTAAAATCACTGGATGTTTTTGGAACTAGTGAATGTAATGCGCCAATGTAAGCTCAGATTTTCTGATATAAATATGAACTTTATCAAACAAAACATACATGTTTTGTGTAAAATGAAGTCCTATGAGTGTCATCTGATGAAGATCATCAAAGGTTAGTGATTCATTTTATCTCTATTTGTGCTTTTTGTGATTCCTCTCTTTGGCTGGGAAAATGGCTGTGTTTTTCTGTGGCTTGGTGGTGACCTAACATAATTGTTTGTGATGCTTTTGCCGTAAAGCCTATTTGAAATCGGACACTGTGGTGGGATTAAGAACAAGACTACCTTTAAAACGGTACAAGATACATGTATGTTTGAGGAATTTTAATTATGAGATTCCTGTTGTTTTGAATTTGGCGCCCTGCACTTTTACTGGCTGTTGTCATATCATCCCATTAATGGGATTGCAGCCCAAAGAGGTTTTTAATCAACGTGGAAAACTGATTGGATTTGCAAAAAGTCATCAACGTAATGGAATTCCGTCTTTTTTCACCCAACGTTTAATCTAAATCCAATGACATGGTTACATTTTTTGTTGATTTCACATAGAATTCACGTTAGTTGACAACTCAACAAAATGTAAATCAAAACAAAGACATTGAAATGATGTCTGTGCCCAGTGGGAAGTTCTAATCAACTAGGAATTTGAACCATAGGCTTTCTAGTAACTATATGACTGGTAACTATAGCATAGACGCTGTAAACATAAATTTTTATTAACTTATAACAAATAAGTGTTCAATAATCTAATTTTTTATAAATGCACTAAGACTAAAAAATCATTTAACACATATTGCACATAATGTAGCTCATAACACTGATTCAAAGCTGAAATAAATGATAATGCTTTGTTTTGATGTGAAGGCCCATTATTGCTCTCCCTTAAGTAACTCATTATCCACACAGTGTAGTCATAAGTTATTACAGCCAGACACTAACAAGCTTGGCTGATCCTTTTTCCGGTTGACTGAATAGCTTTGGGTGTGTCCTCTCCTCTCCTCTGTTTATGTTTCATGTATTCTTTTTGCCAACACACTTTCAACCCAGGGTATACAGTGGCTTGCGAAAGTATTCACGCCCCTTGGCATTTTTCCTATTTTGTTGCCTTACAACCTGCAATTAAAATGGATTTTGTTTGTATAATTTGATTTACACAACATGCCTACCACTTTGAAGATACAAACTATTTTTCTTGTGAAACAAACAGGAAATAAGACACAAAAATTGAACTTAAGAGTGCATTCCCACACCCCTCCCAAAGTCTAAACTTTGTAGAGCCACCTTTTGCAGCAATTGCAGCTGCAAGTCTCTTGGGGTATATCTCTATAAGCTTGGCACATCTAGCCACTGGAATTTTTTCCCATTCTTCAAGGCAAAACTGCTCCAGCTCCTTCAAGTTGGATGGGTTCCGCTGGTGTACAGCAATCTTTACGTCATACCACCGATTCTCAATTGGATTGAGGTCTGGGCTTTGACTAGGCTATTCCAAGACATTTAAATGTTTCCCCATAAACCACTCGAGTGTTGCTTTAGCAACATGCTTAGGGTCATAGTCCTGCTGGAAGGTGAACCTCCATCCCAGTATCACATCTCTAGGAAGACTGAAAACAGGTTTCTCAACAATTTTCCTGTATTTAGCACCATCCATCATTCCTTCAATTCTGACCAGTTTCCCAGTCCCTGCCGACGAAAAACATCCCCACAGCATGATGGGGTTCTCGGGGTGATGAGAGGTGTTGAGTTTGTGCCAGACATAGCATTTTCCCTGATGGCCAAAAAGCTCAATTTTAGTCTTATCTGACCAGAGCACCATCTTCCATATGTTTGGGGAGTCTCCCACATGCCTTTCGGCAAACACCAAACGTATTTGCATATTTTTTTCTTTAAGCAATGGCTTTTTCTGGACACTCTTCCGTAAAGCCCAGCTCTGTGGAGTGTACGGCTTAAAGTGGTCCTATGGACAGATACTCCAATCTCCGCTGTGGAGCTTTGCAACTCCTTCCTAATCTTTGGTCTCTTTGTTGCCTCTCTGATTACTGCCCTCCTTGCCTGGTCTGTGAGTTTTGGTGGGCAGCCCTCTCTTGGCAGGTTTGTTGTGGTGCCATATTCTTTCCATTTTTTTAATAATTGATTTAACGGTGCTCCGTGGGATGTTCAAAGTTTCTGATTTTTTTTTATAACCCAACCCTGATCTGTACTTCTCCACAACTTTGTCCCTGACCTGTTTGGAGAGCTCCTGGTCTTCATGGTGCCCCTTGCTTAGTGGTGTTGCAGACTCTAGACCTTTCAGACCAGGTGTATATATACTGAGATCATGTGACAGATCATGTGACAGATCATGTGACTCTTAAATAATGTCCACCTGTGTGCAATCTAACTAATTGTGTGACTTCTGAAGGTAATTGGTTGCATCAGATCTTATGGGCTTCGTAGCAAAAGGGGTGAATACAAATGCACACACCACTCTTCCGTTTTTTTTTTTAATATATATTTTTTAAACAAGTTGTTGTTTTCATTTCACTTCACCAATTTTGACTATTTTGTGTATGTCCATTACATGAAATCCAAATAAAAATCTATTTAAATTACAGGTTGTAATACAACAAAATAGGAAAAACGCCAAGGGGGATGAATACTTTTGCAAGGCACTGTATTGTGTGATGTCAGCTCACTGAAGCGAAATAAGCAGTCTAATCGGAGGGTGAATAAGTGGTCAACTAACCTCAGAATGATATCACTAACTAATGAGATAGAAAGTAATTAGTGCACAAAGGAACAGAAACGCATACAGCAGATTCACAGAATAATCACACTAGAATGACCTGCATACAGAAACTTAAGTTGAATCTGAAAACAAATGTAAACATGACGCTATTGATATAGGTTGAAATTTACAGGGACATATGCCAGTGTTCCCCCCTCAAATTACATATGTAAACAATCAAAAACCATTGTGCAGTCTGCCTTTATTCGAGTTGAGCCAACTAAACCAAGGTGTGTCAGGCAGGAAGGGCTGTCCTGTGTGTATTGCGACGTCACAGGAAAGTGGACTGCCATAACAGAGTTAGTGGTAGTCAGCACATGGACATACACTAGGAGAACAAAGCCATTTGCCTTTGCTTGCTACACAATCGGTCTGCGGCAGCCCAGGATCTCCTTCAAGTTAACCCTGTGTCATGCGTGAAGAGGGTCAGTCCCTCTGTTCTAGGAGAGGGGGGGGGGGGGGGGGTCTTATTATGGGAGAGAGTGTGCTTGCTACTGTCCCCTGTAGCAGAGAGTGAGGCTGAGAGAGACGGAGCCCTGGTTAATGGGCCATAACAATGAGCTTGTCTGTTGTCTCTCTCATTTCAGATGACATCAGCAGCATAGTGACAAAAAATGATAGCTAATGGGTAATTAAATATCCTCAGAATGATCTTTGTGAACAAGCACAGTCACCAATCCCCATAGCACGTATGAGAGACATTAAAAAGAGTGATGGAATAGCTACACTATGAAGTGTAGCAGCTTGACGAGATCATCAGTAGCAAGGAGCAGCATGGAGAGTCTGCTTAAACCCAACAAAAAGGAGTGAAGTTATGAAGGTATACACTGTCTAGACAAATATATGTCCTAAGAGGAGATGGAGGATTACTAACAGAGAGAGTAAGAGGGAAGGAGAGAGAATGAAACCGAGATACCTAGGAAAGAGGGAGAGGCCTGGAGGGGAAGACCCACGAAAGCAGGAGGCTGAAACGAGTGAGGGAGAAAAAGAGAAACCTAAGCAAGAAATAAAATGGGTCTGGGATGAAGGGGGGGAGGCAGACAGATGGAGAAACGGATACAGGGGGAAGAGAGAGAACCCCAGAGAGAGGTAGAGAGATAGAGAGCGTGATGTGGCGAGGAAACAAAAGAGGAGAAGAGAATACCTGACACAGCGAGAGAGCCTAGCAGGTAACTGGATTTCAGCGTGTATTGATGGAGGAACAAAGAAATAGAGAGCAGACAAAGAACACAAAGAGAGATGGAGAAACTGGAGACACTGGGGAAGAGAACTACTGGATGTGTTTAGAACTCTCTCCTAAGGGTTACTAAATGTATCGAAAAAAGACATTGAGTGTGTGGATCCATAGTTCTCATCTTAGTGTGTGCGTGTGCATGTGTGTGCATTCAGTACGTGCATGCATATGGGTGGGCGTTTGTGTGGCAGCAAAGGGGAGGTATGGCTATAGTATTTGTGTGCTGTATGTGTGTTGTCGCGGGGGAAGGTGGTCATTATAATATCGGGAACGTGTCCATCCTTTGCATGTTCCTGTGGGTGAGGAGACTAGATGTAGGATCTTAATTTGAGCCAGTTTGCTACACCAGGAAAATAATCCTGCATTAATAGGAAATGTGAATTACAATGTGGATTATAATTCATGGAAATATTTTGCAGGGGTTGATATATTTTTATTAGGGCAAATCAAGCCTTTTTAAACCTTGAATAACCTACAAGTTTGCATTTCCTGCTATGCAGCAAAATTCACAGCAACAGAAGAGTGATCAAATAAAGATCCTACATCTGTGTCAGAGACAGATGGCATCTATCATGAGGCTTAGTACACTATGACCTTGATGATGTGAGGCGAGTCCACACACCCACACAGTTCTGTGGGAAAATTAATGTCTGCCCCCTAGTTAGCACCTGACTGTCCCAAGGGCACATTCATTAATAATGAGTACAGCTACACACCCACACCCACATGTAGGATCATAATTTGATCACCCTGTTGCAGGAGAACTTTCCTGCAATGCACAACATTTTAAACTTGAAATGTTTTTGAGGTTTAAAAGGCATCTGAAGTTTGTAATTTCCATTTAGTAATTTCAGACTTGATTTTCTCGTTGTGAAAAACATAACCCCTACAAAAATGTTCATTCATTATAATCGACATAATAATTAACATTTCCTGTTTTTGAAGGATTACTTTCCTGCTGTACCAAACTGGCTCAAATTAAGATCCTACATATGAACACACACATATTATACACACGCACAAACTGACTTATGGAACAATTCCTTACAAAAGGGGAAATGTTTTTCGTAATCAATAAACATATTTAATCGTTATTTTTTCATGCTAACTATCAACTAAATCAAATCTTCTTAGTTACATGCGCCGATACTTACAAGCCCCTAACCAACAATGCAGTTAAAAAAACATGGATGAAAATAAGAAATAAAAGTAACAAGTAATTAAAGAGCAGCAGTAAAATAACAATAGTGAGACAAAACTCCGCAAAAAAATAAACGGCCCTTTTTCAGGACCATGTTTGTTCAATGAACCATAAACAATTAATGAACATGCACCTGTGGAACGGTCATTAAGACACTAACAACTTACAGACGGTAGGCAATTAAGGTCACAGTTATGAAAACTTAGGATACTAAAGAGGCCTTTCTACTAACTCTGAAAAACACCAAAAGAAAGATGCCCAGGGTCCTTGATCATCTGCGTGAACATGCCTTAGGCATACTGCAAGGAGGCATGAGGACTGCAGATGTGGCCAGGGCAATAAATTGAAATGTCCGTACTGTGAGACGCCTAAGACAGCGCTACAGGGAGACAGGACAGACAGCTGATCGTCCTCGCAGTGGCAGACCACGTGTAACAACACCTGCACAGGATCGGTACAGCCGAACATCACACCTGCGGGACAGGGACAGGGACATGGCAACAACTGCCCGAGTTACACCAGGAACGCACAATCCCTCCATCAGTGCTCAGACTGTCCGCAATAGGCTGAGAGAGGCTGGACTGAGGGCTTGTAGGCCTGTTGTAAGGCAGGTCTTCACCAGACATCACCGGGAACAACGTAGCCTATGGCACAAACCCACCATCGCTGGCACAGACAGGACTGGCAAAAAGTGCTCTTCACTAACGAGTTGCGGTTTTGTCTCACCAGGGGTGATGGTCGGATTCACATTTATCACCGAAGGAATGAGCATTACACCGAGGCCTATACTCTGGAGTGGGATCAATTTGGAGGTTGAGGGTCCGTCATGGTCTGGGGCGGTGTGTCACAGCACCATCGGACTGAGCTTGTCGTCATTGCAGGCAATCTCAACGCTGTGCGTTGCAGGGAAGACATCCTCCTCCCTCATGTTGTACCCTTCCTGCAAGCTCATCCTGACATGAACCTGACATGACAATGCCACCAGCCATACTGCTCATTCTGTGCATGATTTCCTGCAAGACAGGAATGTCAGTGTTCTGCAATGGCTAGCAAAGAGCCCGACCATTGAGCACGTCTGGGACCTGTTGGATCGGAGGGTGAGGGCTAGGGCCATTCCCCCCAGAAATGTCCGGGAACTTGCAGGTGCCTTGGTGGAAGAGTGGGGTAACATCTCACAGAAAGAACTGGCAAATCTGGTGCAGTCCATGAGGATGAGATGCACTGCAGTACTTAATGCAGCTGGTGGCCACACCAGATACTGACTGTTACTTTGATTTTGACCCCCTATTTGTTCAGGGACACATTATTCCATTTATGTTAGTCACATGTCTGTGGAACTTGTTCAGTTTATGTCTCAGTTGTTGAATCTTGTTATGTTCGTACAAATATTTACATGTTAAGTGTGCTGAAAATAAAAGCAGTTGACAGTGAAAGGATGTTTCTTTTTTTGCTGGGCTTATATATATATATATGGTATCCAGTGTACCGGTACAGAGTCAATGTGTGGGGGCACCGGGTTGTACATGCAGCGGCGTAAAAGAGGGGGATGGGGGGGCAATAAAAATAGTCTGGGTAGCCATTTGATTAGATGTTCAGGAGACTTATGGCTTGGGGGTAGAAGCTGTTAAGAAGCCTCTTGGACCTAGACTTGGCACTCTGGTACAGCTTGCCATACAGCAGCAGAAAGAACAGTCTATGACTAGGGTGTCTGGAGTCTTTGACAATTTTTAGGGCCTTCCTCTGACACAGCCTGGTATAGAGGTCCTGGATGGCAGGAAGCTTGGCCCCAGTGATGTACTGGGCCGTTCGCACTACCCTCTGTAGCGCCTTCCGGTTGGAAGCTGAGCAGTTGCCATACCAGGCAGCGATGCAATCAATCAGGATGCTCTCGATGGTGCAGCTGTAGAACCTTTTGAGGATCTGAGGACCCATGCCAAATCTTTTGGGGGAATAGGTTTTGTCGTGCCCTCTTCACGACTGTCTTGGTGTGTTTGGACCATGTTAATTTGTTGGTGATGTGGACACCAAGGAACTTGAAGCTCTCAACCTGCTCCACTGCAACACCGTCGATGAGAATGGGGGAGTGCTCGGTCCTCTTTTTCCTGTAGTCCACAATCATCTCCTTTGTCTTGATCACGTTGAGTGAGAGGCTGCTGACCTCCTCCCTATAGGCTGTCTCGTTGTTGTCGGTGACCGCAGGACAAAACATAAAATGGAATGCTCTTGGTCTTTGTTAGCCTACTAAACAGAGGTATCTGGGTATTTAGGGTTACTACTGTTTTCACTGAAGTGTTTTCCAGTTTAGTGCACCTCTTCAATTCAAAATGATGATCCCTGATAGAAGAGTGCCTTTTTGTCCGTCTGTAATGAGGACTGAGGAGAGAGGAGACCGAGCTCAGATGGTAGGCCAGGTCCTTTCAGCTCCAGCTGTGATAACTATCTATGCCTTGACAGTCATTTCAGCATGGTCAGAGAGAGCCATCACAGGCTATGCACTAATATTAATTTATATTAGTGATCGGGGGGAAAATCTATGTAGTTACATATCGCAATATACATTTTGGACAAAATTATATCAATATTTGACTCCAGCCCTAATTTATAGTCTCCTTTTGTGCATTTTCCCCTGATAGGTATGACTAGATCGGTTTTCACTAGTAATCCTTCTATTCAAATCAGTGTTTATGAAAGCCAAGATACTGTGATGAAGCTACAGTATTTCAGTCTGTTGGGTAATTACTGTAGCAGACTCAACCCAGTAGCAGCCACTCAGGGGGAGTGTGAGGGGGGAACTGGGGCTATTGACTGAGTCATCAGGTTCACACAGGGTGTTGTTTGTTTTAAGAAGCTCTCTGATGAGTTCACTTCCTGTGACTCTGGCTTTAGTTAGTTTGGGTTCCACCCCTGACCCCCACTCAGTCACCTCTAGTGGGGGTTTCACAAAGGCAATGCTAAGACTCCAAAGAAAACACCTGTAATAAAATGCTAGCTATTGCAACACCCAAACCCCCTATACAAAGTCCTTTACCTACAGACTACTAAGCACCCCTCCACCTATCCTTATTTCTCCTAAATGTTTTCTTTCCTCCCTCTCTTTTGTCCCCCCTTCGTAATCACTCGCTATCCTGACAACTCAAACGGAAATCTTCCACTGCTCTATGACCGTGGAGAAGAAATGTTAGTGGGGAACATGGTGTTTGGCTGGAGCTATGTGGCTGAGTAGCCAGTCAAACCTGTCACTCTCCTCTTCCTCAATCTCTAGTCCTCCTTCTCTCCTGCTCTCTCACTTTCTCTCCTCCCTCCCCATGGGATTGGTCCATTCCCCTACCAGTCTAGTCAGCTGCTGTGAGGTGAACCCATTGTCCGTTACCAGGCTGAGTGTGAGAACAGCCCCCTAAAGCAACACTGTTTACACAGGTGCAGTCACACACTGGTGACCACAATGACAGTGTGTGTGTGTGTGTGTGATCTGTCGACAGAAGGTGAGATTGTGTGTCCATATGTGTGTGATTATGTCTCTGTTGGGTGTTAAAGTGTGTGTGTGGGCACACTTTTGAGTGTTAAAACAGGCCTTAGCCTCATGGGAAGAACTTTTCATGTGTAGTAGTAACCCATGAACACAAGTGTTTGTGTGCGTGCATTAGAGGTCGACCGATTATGATTTTTCAACACCATAAAAGCCGATACCGATTAATTGGCCGATTATTTATTTATTTGTAATAATGACAATTACAACAATACTGAATGAACACTTATTTTAACTTAATATAATACATCAATAAAATAAATTTAGCCTCAAATAGATAATGAAACATGTTCAATTTGGTTTAAATAATGCAAAAACAAAGTGCAATATGTTCCATGTAAAATATGTGCCATGTAGGAAAGCTAACGTTTCAGTTCCTTGCTCAGAACATGAGAACATATGAAAGCTGGTGGTTGCTTTTAACATGAGTCTTCAATATTCCCAGGTAAAGTTGTAGTTATTATAGGAATTATATGACTATTTCCCTCTATACCATTTGTATTTCATTAACCTTTGACTATTGGATGTTCTTATAGGCACTTTAGTATTGTCAGTGTAACAGTATAGCTTCCGTCCCTCTCCTCGCTCCTCCGTGAACTCGAACCAGCAACACAACGACAATTAACGCGCGCTAACTAGCTAGCCATTTCACTTCGGTTACACTAGCCTCATCTCGGGAGTTGATAGGCTTGAAGTCATAAACAGCGCAATGCTTGACGCACAACGAAGAGCTGCTGGCAAAACGCACTAAAGTGCTGTTTGAATGAATGTTTACGCGCCTGCTTCTGCCTACCACTGCTCAATCAGATACTTGTATGCTCAGTCAGATTATATGTTGCATATAATCTGACTGAGTATACAAGTATCTGATTGAGCAGTGGTAGGCAGAAGCAGGCGCGTAAACATTCATTCAAACGCAGGACACGCTAGATAATATATAGTAATATCATCAACCATGTGTAATTAACTAGTGATTATGATTGATTGTTTTTTATAAGATAAATTTAATGCTAGCTAGCAATTTACCTTGGTTTACTGTATTCGCGTAACTCCTTGTGGAGTGCAACGAGAGAGAGGCAGGTCTTTATTGCGTTGGAATAGTTAAGGTTACAAGATTGGATCCCCCGAGCTGACAAGGTGAAACTGTCGTTCTGCCCCTGAACAAGGCAGTTAACCCACTGTTCCTAGGCAGTCATTGAAAATAAGAATGTGTTCTTAACTGACTTGCCTAGTTAAATAAAGATTAAATAAAGGTGTAAACATTTTTTTTTTTTTAAATAGGCAAATCGGCGCCCAAAAATACTGATTTCTGATTGTTATAAAAACGTGAAATCGGCCCTAATTAATCGGTCGACCTCTAGCGTGCATGTATGTTGTACAGTGTATGGTCTGTTTTGTCACATGACCGAGCGGTTCAGGCCCATTAACTGGGCACACCTTATTCCTGGGCCTGCAGACATTGGATGCATGTCCACTTTATGAGTCTGCACTGAAGAATGGCCTCTCTATGGCACTGTCTGAAACAGAAGCTGATCTAGGACTGGGCCCCTATAAAATAGCATGAATGGAACCAACAGGTCACCATTTAACCTTAATGAATAACAATTTGGAAGTCTACATGCCGCTTTGATTAGGTAAAACATATTTGATATATTTTGGGTTTTACGAGTACATAATGATATCCGCTCACTTGCTTCCCCACTTTAATTGTTGTCTTTCAGCATGTCACATACAGATGTGGGATCTTAATTTGATCATTCTTTTGTTGCTAAGAATTTTCCTGCACATCAGGAAATCCAAACGTGTAGTGTATGAGGTTTAAAAAGGCTTTTAAAGTTAGTGCTTTCTACTTTAAAATGTCAGACTTGATTTGCTGTAACAAAAAAATGTATCATCAACTCCTTCATTTTTAAAATATTTTATCCATTGTGATTCAATGGTCTCCATCTGTCTCCCCTCATTGGGCTGCAGATCTGAAGAAGGAATGGTTACAAGCAGAGGTTTGGACTTGAGTCTCATGACTTGGACTCGAGTCAGGCTCGAGTCACAAATATGATGACTTGCAACTCGACTTTAACACGAATGACTCATGACTTAACTTGGACTTGAGCCTTTTGACTCAAACTGACTTGATACCCTCCCCAAGCCCAAATATTAAAATGATGCTATTAAAAGTGTGCAGTGCATCAACTCTTCATTTAACAAATTACAGTTTGAATCGGACAGCAGTCAATCAAATTGTGCCAGCTGAGAAAAAGTTGTGTGTGGTAGTGCAGAGGAACGTCGGCAGGTGAATTCAGATGGAGCCCTTGGAAAGATGATACCCAAAATTATTATTTTCGGATATAAAGACGATGCTGTATCAACAAAAAAAACGGATTGCAACTTGCAAAACATGCGGAAGGCGCAACAATTTCCAACTTTGTTCGACATTTGAAACTGCACAAAGAACGGTAAGTCGTGGCTAATATAGCCGACAGCTATATACAGTGTATCATGTAGGCTAGCGTAACGTTAAATCAATGAGCCTCCACACAGTCAGTCAGTGCGGGAACGTGAACATTGAGTTACAACTGGCTAGGCAGTTGGTAGCCTAAATCCTGCCTGATGTTACTGCTGATCCTAAAACAAGGTTGGGCGATTGTGTCCAAGCCTACATCGCCCGATTGCGCCCCATAGCGATCCTCGATAGTCGATCACTATTGGGGGGAGGGTCTTTCTCATGGCTACCCATATATTTCAATGGAAATGTAACGTTTATTTGGAAAGTAATAAATATATATATATATATATATATATTTAAAAGCATTCATGATTTGCGTAAATGTAATATACTAACTATTACATTGTTAAAAATATGAAATGGTATTACATTTGGTGAAGAGCACATTATGACTTGTTTAGGACTCGAAACTCAAAGTTTAGGACTTGAGCCTTGTCGGTCTTGACTTGGGACTTGACTTGGGACTTGAGTGCTAAGACTTGAGACTTACTTGTTACTTGTAAAACAATGACTTGGTCCCACCTCTGGTTACAGGTCATAAGTCATATTGGCAGACCGGGGGGAGTGGAGAGGGGGGGTCAGATTTCAGGTTTCTGAGGTCACATGATCAGGAAAATGCTTCTTTAAGATTACAGAGTTTATGGCCTTGGGTTTAAGGACAGAGCGCACTGTGTCAGTCTGACAACTGGAGTGTGTGTGTGCATGCGTGCAATGCTAAGAGTGTAGGTCTTCAATTTAGACTCCTAGCTATTGTTCCTGGAGGCACCGACCACTAGAGCACATAATGAGAATACAACAGGCTGATCACGCAGACACTCCTCGCCTGTCTCAAACAGATATATACGGCAAGGACTGACTCACCTCCTGTCTTTCTGACTCACCCAGACACTTTCAGCCTACGTCAACTACACATCTCATAATCTTAGTCTTCCAGACAGATTTAAAACTCTGATATATGATTCGGCAATAGGAAAGCCCTAAATGTATAGAATATATCTAAAGCAGCTTAGGTGTGCAGTGAGTTATTGGCACAGCAATGAGGGAGAGATAATGTGGGAAAAGCCCACCAGTCAGAGCCATTCCCCAACTGGTACAATGGAGACCCTGTGACAACTGACAAGAGAGCTTCCTCCCTCTTTCTCACACATGCACAATATCTTTCTCTATCGTCCGCTATCCCTTCCCAACCTCTCCAATTCCATCTATTTCACTCAAACCCCCTCTCACTCCCGCTCTCTTTCTCTCATCTTCCCCCAGGGCTGTATATATCACAATCCCTGCTCTGTCCTGCCCCACATTCTACCCAATGATGTGCAACTTTGCTGGGGTGCATAGGGTCCAATGAACAGCAATGGAACCCCCAAGAGAAAAGAAAGGGTTGGGTTGTGAAATGCATGAAACATGGGATTTCTGGCTAATCTGAATGTATGCCAATGCCAAATCTCTTTCTCTCACACATACACACAGACCAGAAGTGTGTGTGTTCGCATTTGTCTGTGTATATGTAGACATTGAGCCCTGGAGTATTTCATATGTGATTGTCTGGCACTGCGAGTTTGTATTGGCATGTGGCTCCGTGTGACTATGCATGCCAGCCCTGATGCCTTTCCACCAGTCACATCTGCTGGCATGTGTGTTTGGGTCTGCTTGTTCTAGTGGGGGTGGAGGTCACGGCACTGGGATGCTAAATTAGCTTTGGCCAAAAGGCTGAAATCCCACAGTCAGACGAAGAACACACACACACACACACGTTCACATTCAAACAAATACGTACGCATGCACACACAGAAATCCCTCACTCTAACCTCTCTGACTCAGTGGGCATCACCCACTAACATTTCCCCTCAACACAATGACACACACACAATGTGATTTTAGTTAGTAATGTTGCCATTGGTGAATATGTTTGGACTTCTGACTACTTGGTTGGGTCTTACAATCTATGCCCACAACAGCTGTACTTTCTCCACTATCCTGTTCTAACAAATCCTTCTCTTGTGGCCTTCTCCATTAAAGGTTGACCAAACAAAAGGCTACGCAAGACAGAACTACATTGACACTTGTGTTTCCATAGGAACTGTACACTTCCCTGTAAACATCTGAGCTCTGACTTCAACCACACACAAAGCAGTGAGATAAGGTATCATAGAATACACACAAACCAACCTCACAGTACACATCACACAGAGATAGTAGCACACATTCACTGTACACACACACACACACACACACACATTTTACCTTCTGATCAGGAAGCAGTAAGATGATTAATTAAAACTGCTGCAATAATGATAGGCATAAAGCAAGAGGATCATATTACACCTGTATAACCTGTCACAAACCAGGAACACAAAGCCAACAGGTTATACACACCCTCAGCGGGGGGGGGGGGGGGGGGGTAGACAGGCTATAGGAGAGAGGAAGGATATTTACTATTGCCATGTTCTAAGAATATAAAATAAAATGATACTCAGAGGACTTTGTTAAAGCTAAGACCTGGACCAGATCTGGATCCAAAGTGGTGCAGAAGAGAAGGCTGGGAAAGGGAAGTGAACAGATGACATGGACTGAAACGGATGCTAAACTTGTAGAAATGCTTCTGATTTAAACAGGTGTGAAGAGACAGTAAACAACATGACCACACTTGTTTAGTAAAACTCAGATACACAAGACAAGAAGTGATTTGTAAACTAACACAAACACATTCAACCTTCTGATCTTTTAGCCATGCCATACACTCTTAGAAAAAAGGGTTCCAAAAGGGTTCTTCGGCTGTCCCCTCTGTGGAAAGGGTTCTACATGGAACTCAAAAGGGTTCTACCTGGAACCAAAAATGGTTATTCAAAGGGTTCTCCTATGGGGACAGCCAAATAACCCTTTTAGGTTCTAGATACACTCTTGGGGGGAAAAAAGGTGCTATTTGAGAAACTACTTTTTGACAACAACCATGGTAAAGATTCAATAAACATACTTGTATTATGTAAATGTGGATATGTCAGTATCTGTGTCTGACCTAGTACTCCGCAGCATATGTGGCAACACACATCCACAACTGTGCTATAGTCCATCCACCCTTGTCACTTTCAGAGTGCATGATACAATTACTGCGAAACAGAAACAATGTATCCTTATCATCATACTGCAGCAACCAAATCACATGGCGAAGACAGACAACAGAGCCCGGGAGACGTTATAACAAATACAATGATTATAAGAATAGGCAATTGGCATCTCTTTGACGTATACCGTTATAGAGCATTTGCAACGGTCTCTCTCAGAAAACAGTTGCACAATATTCATTTTTGAATACGTGTCATGTGTCTAATAGCGTAACTGCATCATTTTGCAATTACTGTTCGACATATTATTGATCCGTAATATTCCGTATAGTCCATGACTAGACCAATGACAGACACACACACTTGCGGTTTTTCCCCCCTCCCCCAAACTATTTCCTCTATCTCGGACAACGTGTTCGGGGTCTCAAGCTTTGGCTACTGTGCCGCACTATGCAACTCTTTTGCCAAGCGATATGGTTTTCTATGATATGCAACGGGCGGGACAAACATTGACAAAGTAGACAAAACCATTAGCATTAATAGTAGTCTAAATCATTATTAAAAAGGTTGTTTCATTACATTGCCAGGTGCCACCATACAAAGCAGGATTCTAAGGGAGCCCCCTCGTTTCCCCTACTCATCTTGGTATACCCGGAATGAGTAAATGGGGGATTTCCAAGTCATTGCTGTATTTTACTGTAAAGACATCATTATGTATTTATATAATAAACACATGTAGGCTATTATAAATGTTAGAATAACCCATGTTACAGAACTATTGATATAGGCTACTAGTGGCATTCTACATTTTAACAAATTGTTATTGGAAATGCAAATGTATTATCTATGCTATTGAATACTTTATTGAACAGTTAGTTATATATCCATATGACGATTCAAACTCACCCGTAAATTGATTTCTTTCATTCTCTCTTGACGCGTTTTTGGCAGCGGTTCAGTGACACGGGACATAACGAGGACGGGATCAACAGAGATTGATCCTCAATTTAAATCAAAGGTGATCTCCAATCCTTCTCTTTCACTTTATTACAATGTTTTCTTAAATGAAGATAAAATCCCAGTTGAACATTGCCAGTGGAACAGGCGGCGTCAGATAATAGCGCATGGAAGGCGAATCCGTTAACTTTTCTCCATATGTCTGAGTACGGGCCTCGACGAACAACTGAACCGTTTCTCATGCAGGAAATTCGGACTCCGCACTCTGAAGGAGGAGCGAACATTTTTAAGCCGCGCCTCTGAATGCAGAGCTATTCAGATCAAAACACCCCCTTTCCTTCTTTTCACCAACCACAGATGAGTATTGAGTACTTAACCCGCCCACTGGGTAAAGAGACGTAATCAAAAGCCAATAATCAGATTGTGGCTATATTTTTTTGAACCACACCTCTAGAGGTGAAGGTTTCTCGGAGTGTAAAACTAGGCTTCATATTTAGGGGTTAGCTAAATGAGTTGTGCCCATGTACAGTCTATGGTGGCCCCAATGTTTTACTGTACATTTACAGCACAATTCAGATTATAGTTGTTTGAAACCTCAATTATTAAACTGTGCTACTTGAGCCACATAATGTGGGTTTGCCTGTTGACGTGGCAAAAACATAATTATGAAAACCTCCCATTTGGGCAATGCATGGGAGAGATACCATCTGTTGGGAGGTGATGCCTTGAAGGCAAAATGTGGACTGTAAAAAGTAAAGGTGAATGTATTTGGGAATATAACAAGGAAAAGAGAAGAATAGTAAAGGGATAGAGGGCATGTTAAGATGGAGAGAAGGAAAATAGGGAGAAGGGGAGGTTAAATAAGGAGAGTGGCCCAGGGCTACATTTAGAGAGCAATGAGAGAGGAAAACGCCCAACCATGCACCCACAGCCAATGGACCTCTGTACAACTCGGTCCAACAAACTGCAATATCACACCATTCATTCTCTCTAACAGGACTGTGCCTGTGTGACCTTGCTTCTTCATCCTCCCACTCGTTTTCAGTCTCTCTGCTTTCAACACAATTTCTACTTTACTGGACGTTCTCCGTCTCCACCTCTCTGAGCATGCACTATGCATTATCACTCTCTGTTTCTCTTTCTTCTTCTTCTCTGGTTCAGTTGAGGGCTATCTGCATCCTTCCTTCTCCACTGTGATCCTCTCCAGCTCCTCCTCCGCCTTCTCAGGTCGTCATCTTCTCTTCATGAGTCCTCATCTGATACCAATTGCCAAACACACACACACACGTGTGTGTACATGCGTGCGTGTGTGTGGGAGAGACTGCATGCATGCGTGCGTGTGTGTGAGCGTGTGCGTGCGATGCCTGGCGGCACTTGGGTGGTATGATATAACACACAGGTGTTGGAAATTGTAAAATACTTCTATTGAGCATAGTCAACCAACATCACACACACAAGTCACTAAGTGACACTGTCACACACTAACCCTCTGAAGAGTTATTGTGAGGGAGACAACAACGCCTCACAATACGTAGTGAGTGAGAGAAAGAGTGTGTGTGTGTGTGTGTGTGTGTGTGTGTGTGTGTGTGTTAGAGAATGAGAAAATGTGTAACAGCGTGATAAGAGGGCAACAGAAAAGAGGAGCACGTCATTTAGCGAAAGAGTCCTCAAACAATTATAAGCATCTATAACATGACATCACCCTTCGCATAAGAGTTTCCGATATGATGAATGGAAAAACAAAGACCGCGAGAGATAAAGAGAGTGATGATGGGGAATGGACAGAGGAGAGAGACTAAGCGCAGTTAGTAGTGAACATGTTGGTATGATAGGATATTAGAGGATATGTAACGGCTGTGGTGCGAGACGTGGGCAGCTTTAATCAGGCAGGGTATATTTGCTTGGCTAATATTCTCTGGCCCTCCGCAGGCTTCTTTATGAGTTTCATATCCGCTGTTCTGCCTGCCTCAGTTTGTTTAAAAACTCCCACTACCTCAGAATGGACATTTGGAATAGGGCAGATAAAAGTGGAAAAGAGAGCGAGAGTTGGAAAGAGGGAGGTTGAAGGGGTGGGATAAAGAGTGGTGAAGAGAGGAAGTGGAGAGAGATTATCAGACACTGAAAATGGGAGGGAGAATAGAAAATGATGGAAAGATGGAGGAAGAAGGGGATTTATGAAAGGGTGAAGAGAAAAGCAAAGGGAGAGAGATGGAGAGGGGACTGTAGAAAGGACAGCAGAGAAGAATAGCAGAAAGGGGTGCAAGAGAGAGAGAGAATACGCAGAGAAGCGGAGGCATTGAGGCAAGGGAGGAAAATGGTGTGGGATTGAGACAAATGAACGGAGGAGTGGGGGTGGAGTGACGGAGAGAGAGAGGGGGCTGGGGAGAGAGGGATAGTGGAGGAGAAAAGCCAGCTTGCTGATGCAATCCTGCCAACCGAAGCAGTAACTGCCCAGTTGGGAAAGAGAGAGATTGAGCTAATGGAGAGAGAGAGCGGGGAAAAGAGAGGGGGAATGAGGGATTGAAGGGAAAATAGTGACTTTGGCCAAGAGCTATTAAATATGAATAAAAAAAATGTAATGTACACAAAACGGTTAAGTACATTCACTGTTAAACATAGTGAGACACACACACACTTCCCCTGGGACACAGTGAACACACACCAACAAAACCAAGACACATGTTGTCCAGATGTGTTTGCTCTTAAGCGAGGGTCGTGTCTATCTACAGACATAACTTCCTCCTACTCAACATACGCTGAACAAAAATAGAAACTCAACATGTAAAGTGTTGGTCCCATGTTTCATGAGCTGAAGTAAAAGATCCCAGAAATGTTCCATTTGCACAAAAAGCGTATTTCTCTCAAATTTTGTGCACAAATTAATTTACATCCCTGTTAGTGAGAATTTCTCCTTTGCCTAGATAATACATCCACCTGACAGGTGTGGCATATCAAGAAGCTGATTAAACAGCATGATCATTACACAGGCAGTTCTTGTACTGGGGACAATAACAGGCCACTCTAAAATTTGTATTTTTATCACAACACAATGCCACAGATGTCTCAAGTTTTTTAGGGAGCGTGCAATTGGCATGGTGACTGCAGGAATGTCCACCAGAGTGGTTGCCAGATAATTGAATGTTAATTTTGCTACCATAAACCGCCTCCAATTTGGCAGTACGTCCAACCGGCCTCACAACCGCAGATCACTTGTAACCACGCCAGCCCAGGACCTCCACATCCGGCTTCTTCACCTGTGGGATCGTCTGAGACCAGCCACCCTGACAGCTGATGAAACTGAGGACTATTTATTTCTGTAATAAAGCCCTTTTGTGGGGGCCTATGCCCACCCAGGCCAACCCATGTCATGTGAAATCCATAGATTAGGGCCTAATTAATTGATTTCAATTTCCTTATATGAACTGTAACTCAGTCAAATCTTTTAAATTGTGTGCGTGTTGTGTTTACATTTTTGTTCAGAATAGTATAAGACACATTTGTACAGGTACACTCTTAGAAAAAACCTTGACCCCTTTTTGTTTCAAGGTTAAACCCTTTTTGGTTCAAGGTTAAACCCTTTTTGCTCAAGGTTAAACCCTTTATGTTCCAGTTAGAACCCTTTCCACAGAGGGTTCTATGTAGAACCCAAAAGGGTTACACCTGAAACCAAAAAAGGGTTACACCTGAAACCAAAAAAGGGTTTAACCTTGAACCAAAAAGGGTTTAACCTTGAACCAAAAAGGGTTTAACCTTGAACCAAAAAGGGTTCTCCTATGGGGACAGCCGAAGAAACCTTTTTTCTAAGAGTATATGAATAACAGACTTGTGATCTTGTAATGTGTTCTGTTCTCAGCTCCCTCCAGTCTGAAAGACATGACATATTATCATTATGAGAGTACTGGGCTTAATCTCTCTGTCTAACATATAGAGCCAGCTCAGCCAGCTCCATACAACACTGAGGTCAGTAGGAATACAGACAGTCCTGTAGACACACAGCAGAAGCACACTGATTCACATTCCAGAGTAGACTCCTCCACATGCTGACTTCTTGAGACGTCACATGTTATAGTGAGAGAGACAGAAAGAGAGAGAGAGAGAGAGAGAGAGAGCTCATAACTGCTGTAGAGAGGAAAGGTCTGGAGAAGTGAGCTCAGTCTCTTTCTTTCTGACTACTGTTCTCTTTCACTCTCTCTTATTTGTCTCTTTTCTGTCTGTCTGTCCGTTCATCTCGGTCTTATGGTTTGGAGTCCAGTAGCCAATAAACATACAGCACCAAGGGTGTGGACAAACCTCACATACCTGGTTACACCACACACACACACACACACACACACACACACACACACACACACACACACACACACACACACACACACACACGCAGGCACACACACACACACAGGATGGCTGTTGTCACAGACCAGAAATAGCTCCGTCAAACAGGGCCAGCAGCTGTCTGTCTCTAACAGGCCATCTGAGTCGGAGGCGATGATGTCATTGCGTCAATGAACTGCTGATCATCAAAATCACAGCCACGCCCCTGTGACATCAGTGGGATTTCTTATCAGTTGGGATGGAGGGCACAACTCGGAGGAATCTGGCAACCCAGAGGGTCTTAAATCAGGGACTTAGTCTGGAGGGGCTGGTAGGGCATTTTTTTTGTCTCCCTTGCTTTTAGTTTTTTGATTATTAAACAATATACAGACAAGAATACATCACAATGTAAGTATATGAGGGTGTTACATGTCAAAAGAAAATATACATTTTCCAAAAAGTGATGGTGCATACTGCTCTTTGGTCGGGCTTATTAGTAGGACAGTAATCTCTGAAACCCAGAATTTAAATCTTGCGTAATTGCATCAGATTCTTGATACTAGTTATGAGACGTCCGTCTGTCCACCAGAGATTAGTAGGACACAAATAACACACATACAAGAACACCAGCTGTACCCAAGTTCAGTTCAAGTGTGGAATGCCTAAATCATCAACTCAGCCATACATCATCCTGCTGAGGGCCACAGTGCTGCTTATTCCACTTCACTCATCATATCCAACTCCCAAAACAGAGTCTCCCCCTGCTGTTTAAAGATTGTCATTACAATAAAGACACACACACACACACACACACACACACACACACACACACACACACACACACACAGCTAACCCACTAGTACAAACACTTAAAAATGTTATTTCAGAAATCAAGAGCATGTTGCAATTCAGCTAGCCAGATATCGTCAAAAATAATCTAAGCAGCACAAGAGAGAGAGCCTCGCCCAACATGATGAATAATACTGTTGTGGTTACTGCTTTGACAATATTGTTGTACATATATCATTGCTGTAACATTGTGTTACAGTCTTGGCAAACAGCATATGTGTTGAATTGGAGGGCCATGCCTTGGTTGTGGTCAAATGGATATCGGGGGTGGTTCACAGCTGAATCTAAATAAAGCAGATACTGTCACTTCCTCTCTGGGGGAAGTTCACTGCTGGGACTCTACACTGCAGGGGAAGCTAGCCTACTACCAAACTCCAACTCTCTGTCCTCAGAGATGGTCCTGCGCTCTACTCAAGTACTCTACTGCATAGTGACAGCTGTGACAGGGTCACATCCACATGCACCCACAATCACAGAGAGACACAGACACTCTGAAACACACACCCACACTCTCCTCTCTCTCTCTCTCTCTTTCTCACTCTCTCACCTTGCGCTGGCCGGCCATCTTGCGCAGGAAGCTGAAGGTGCGTCCCAGAGGGCTTCCTGTCTTCTCCCCCCTCTCCTCCCCGGGGGGAGCACCCCTCAGTCCCTCCGTCCTTCTCTCCTCCCTCCACCTCTCTCTCTCTCTCTCTTCACCCAGCCGCTGCCTCTCTTCCTGCCTCCACAGCTCACCAAGCTCCTCATCCACACTGAGAAAGAGGTGAAGAGAAACATCCTTCCATAAGATGGGACGAGTTGGCGTTCAGCCTAGCTTAGAGGAAAAGGTGAGTTACTATGGGTATGTGTATCAAAAAGCAGTCAGTGACAGATGAGATCATGTGCTCTATAGGGTTGTGAGTGAACAACGGTCATCAAGAAGAGAGAGAGAGAGACAACTCACCTCTGTGTGGAACCCCCAAATACAGAGCCCAGGGAAGACTCTGACAGACAGACGGGACAGACGGGACAGACGAGACAGACAGACAGAACAGACAGGACAGACAGACAGATACAGAGAGGAAGAGAGAGGCAGAAAGCAGAAACAAAGGAAACAAACTTAGTCATCCCATTATCTCAAAACCATCCATTCATCCATCCACACACACACACACACACACACACACACACACGATCCCAGAGAGATTGAAGTGCATCGCCTGAAAAGTGACAAACCTCTGTCTGCTCTGTAGCCTCTTGGCAAACACAGCTAATCCAAACGATGGCTGAGACCAAGAGTTAACAAACGCAGGAAGGCAGACTGGGATGAAGTAACAGAAGACAGTTGATTAAAGACCATCAAGGAGTGATTAAAACGATCTCTGCCGATGCCGTGGAATGAAAGGATGAATAGTGAACATGCAAAAGGTGAAATGAAGAGAGCGAGAGAGGAGATAGGAGAGCCTGAGAACACAGCGCTTTCTGTTCCGTGGCTAATGACAGCAGCAGCAGCCCACAGTGAGAACAAACACAGGAAGAAGGCTTCCGCATAGCTGCACACAGCTAGAAACACACACACACACACACACACACACACACACACACACACACACTAATATCTGCCCTTCAAAACAGGAGAGTCCCCACACACACTCACAAATGAAGAGTCCTTACTGTCCTACCTTGGTAGTGGCGTTGGGAGATGGAATTGGAGTTTGAGTAGGAGCGATGGCAAGGCTGATGATGATGATGCTGGTGGTGGTTTTGTGAGTGTGTGTAGGGGTGTGTGTGAGGTGTCTGAGAGTGTGTATGAGTGTGTGCGTGGGTTGGAGGGTGGAGGTTGGCTTTGGGTAGCTGGCGCAGACTGGGACTGGCACACAGGGAGGGAGCGGAGGCACTGAAGCCCTGCAGCTGAGACGACTGCTCCTAACACAACACAGACAAGAGACAAGGGCCACAGTGTGTCAGAGAGAGAGATAGAGAGGGGAAAGAGCGAGCGAGAGAGAGAGAGAGACAGAGATAAAGGGGAGAGAGCAAGAGAGCGGAGGGAGAAAGAGAGAGTGTATGAAAAACTCTTTCCATAATAAACAAAGACAAGAGGATCAGTGAGTGGCTGTGTGTATTTGCAACAAAATAACCCAAGACGTGCTGCCACTGCTTACACGAGACGTGTGCATGTGACTGTGTGTGTGTGTGTGACTGTCTGCGTTCTAAATAAGATTACTTTATCTCATTCATGTCAGCAAATTATATTTATCACACACACACACACACACACACACACGTCATTCACAGGATAATTAATCTGATGCTTCAATCCTAGCAGTCTGGACTGGGCCTCACCTCAAATGGGGAGAAGAGCTGGGTCTGGCAGCCCGCCTCCTCCTCTGTGAGTGACAGCAGGGAGCCCAGTTCCTGGCCATAGGAGGTGATGGGGGCTCGGCGAGGGTCCCGCCCCCCTCTGCTGAACCTCTCCAGGGCCCCAAGGAGTACCTGCTCCATCTCTTCTGTGTCAAAACCCTCCAGACTCACACTGGGGGAGAGGGTAGTGTCACAGTAGAGTAGTTGAGTAGATAGGAGAGGAGTGGAGTAGAGGTCTAGTGAAGAAAGCAGCAGTCACTCATCCTGAGTGTGTGAGGCTGTAGCTTAGTGATTGACCCTCTTCTTGTTTTTGAGAGTACATTGTGTTGATGACCCGGCTTTATTTGCTGGCGGCTGCACTTATACTTCTGGTTTGTCTCTGAGCCCTCTCTCCCTCCCCCAAATTGTATCCTGTGTCGGTAAAATGTATATAGGTTCAGAACTTTTGTTAAACAGCACAGTTACAAATATAAGGCAAATAGAAATCAAACTGGATGGTCTTCAGAAATAGATGGGAGGGGTCGAGGGTAGCAGAAGGACAGGAGTAAAAACAAACAAAAGATAACCATTGTAAAATAAATGGTGTCCGTACATTTACATAGTATGTAAACTAAGCAAAAAAAGAAATGTGCTCTCACTGTCGACTGCGTTTATTTTCAGCAAACTTAACATGAGTAAATATGTGTATGAACATAAGATTTAACAACTGAGACATAAACTGAACAAGTTCCACGGACATGTGACTAACAGAAATTGAATAATGTGTCAATGAACAAAGGAGGGGTCGAAATCAAAAGTAACAGTCAGTATCTGGTGTGGCCACCAGCTGCATTAAGTACTGCAGTGCATCTCATCCTCATGGACAGCACCAGATTTGCCAATTCTTGCTGTGAGACGTTACCCCACTCTTCCACCAAGGCACCTGCAAGTTCCTGGACATTTCTGGGGGGAATGGCCCTAGCCCTCACCCTCTGATCCAACAGGTTCCAGACGTGCTCAATGGGATTGAGATCCGGGCTCTTTGCTGGCCATGGCAGAACACTGACATTTCTGTCTTGCAGGAAATCACGCACAGAACGCACAGTATGGCTGGTGGCATTGTCATGCTGGAGGTTCATGTCAGGATGAACTTGAAGGAAGGGTACCACATGAGGGAGGAAGATGTCTTCCCTGCAACGCACAGCGTTGAGATTGCCTGCAATGACGACAAGCTCAGTCCGATGATGCTGTGACACACCGCCCCAGACCATGACGGACCATCCACCTCCAAATTGATCCCACTCCAGAGTAACGCTCATTCCTTCGACGATAAACGCAAATCCGACCATCACGCCTGGTGAGACAAAACCGCGTCAGTGAAGAGCAGTCCTGTCTGGTCCAGCGACGGTGGGTTTGTGCCCATAGGCGGCGTTGTTGCCGGTGATGTCTGGTGAGGAGCAGCCTTTCAACAGGCCTACAATCCCTCAGTCCAACCTCTCTCAGCCTATTGCGGACAGTCTGAGCACTGATGGAGGGATTGTGCATTCCTGGTGTAACTTGGGCAGTTGTTGTTGCACATCTGCATGCCTCCTTGCAGCATGCCTAAGGCACATTCACGCAGATGAGCAGGGACCCTTGGCATCTTTCTTTTGGTGTTTTTCAGAGTTAGTAGAAAGGCCTCTTTAGTGTCCTAAGTTTTCATAACTGTGACCTTAATTGCCTACCGTCTGCCGTAAGCTGTTAGTGTCTTAACGACCATTCCACAGGTGCATGTTCATTAATTGTTTATGGCTCATTGAAGCATGGGAAACAGTGTTTAAACCCTTTACAATAAAGATCTGTGAAGATATTTGGATTTTTACGAATTACCTTTGAAAGACATGGCCCTGAAAAAGGGAATGTTTCTTTTTTTGCCGAGTTTATGTGTCACACCCTGATCCATTTCACCTGTCTTTGTGATTGTCTCAACCACCCTCCAGGTGTCACCCATCTTCCCCATTATCCCCTGTGTATTTATACCTGTGTTCTCTGTTTGTCCGTTGCCAGTTCGTCTTGTTTGTCAAGTCAACCAGCCCCTGACCCTGAGCCTGCCTGCTAACCTGTACCTTTGCCCCACCTCTGGATTGTTGACCTCTGCCTACCCTGAGCCTGCCTGCCACCCGGTACCGTTGCCCCACTTTTACTGACCCTTGCCTGCCTTGACCTGTCTTTGGCTGCCCCTGTTGGACAATTAAACCATTGTCAATTTGACGTGTCTGCATCTGGGTCTTACCTTGATTCCTGATAGTATAAGCTGGAAGTAGAAGTGTTCTTGTTAATGTGTTTACTCCAATCAGGGGAGGAGTGGTGGGGTTAGGGTTAGTGATTTTTTTTTTTTTTATATATAAAAAATAAAAAAATCTAAATTGTTGCCAACATCTTGGATAAATGGGTGGAAAAAGAACGATAGATAAAGGATAGACAAAGACAGAGAGAGGGGAAAGAGAACATTGCCATGCCCAGTGAATTAGGAGCAGAAGAGATGAGCAAATAAGAGAGTAGGAGAGGGCCAGCTAAAACAGCACTGATAAGAACTCCAGCAGTTAGAGCAGGAATGCCAGAGATAACAACAGCATTGACTATATGTGTGGGAAGTTATATACTGGTAGCACTGGTCTTAGATCAGCCATTCCCTAAAACAAATATTAGAACATAGCTATCATAATCCTACACAGTTCACAATTCTCGCAGCCCTCCAGGAACATGGTTGAGTTGCAAGCTGTGAATTTAACTCAAATCACTATCTCACTCAAATCAAATCTAAATCAAATTTTGTTTGTCACATGCGCCGAATACAACTGGTGTAGACTTTACTGTGAAATGCTTGCTTATGAGCCCTTAAGCAACAATGCAGTTTAATGTGTACATGAAGGCAGGGTAAAGTGACTAGTTATCAGGTTAGATAATAATAAGAGTAAAATAAAGAGTGGTAGCAGCAAATTGTGTGTAAGTTTGCGATAAAAGTCACTATTGAGCAAAGTTGGGTTGGAACTCGTAAGATGTCGCCCTTCTCCGTCGGCACCATCAACCTCTACCCTCGACACTGATGTGAGGTCAGTTTTGGGTTTCCCCGCCCTAATGATAAGGGTTAGGATTTGGGGAAGGTAAGCTGATCCTAGATCTGTCTCTATGGGCAACTTGTAGTCTTGTACCTAAAGTGGGTTGTTGACCACTGGACTAGTAAGTATTGGTTGTTAGTGTGCCACCTACCTGCGTTGCTGGTACTTCAGGAGGCTGAAGAAATGTGGCTTGTCACCTAAAATCCTCACAAACTTTTACAGCTGCACAATTGAGAGCATCCTGTCGGGCTGTATCGCCGCCTGGTACGGCAACTGTACCGCCCACAATCACAGGGCTCTCCAGAGGGTGGTGCGGTCTGCACAATGCATCGCCGGAGGCAAACTACCTGCCCTCCATGACACCTATAGCATCCGATGTCACAGGAAGGCCAAAAAGATCATCAAGGATAACAACCTGCCCAGCCACTACCTGTTCACCCCGCTACCATCCAGAAGGCGAGGTCAGTACAGGTGCATCAAAGCTGGGACCGAGAGACTAAAAAACAGCTTCTATCTCAAGGCCATCAGGCTGTTAAACAGCCTTTACTAACACAGAGAGGCTGTTGCCTACAGACTTGAAATCATTGGCCACTTTAATAAATAGATCACTAGTCATTTTAATAATGTTTACTGTACATATCTTGCATTCATATGTATATACACTGTATTTTATACCATATTTTGCATCTTGCTTATGCCGCTCTATCATTGGTCATCCATATATTTATATGCATATATTCTTATTCCATTCCTTTACTTAGATGTGTGTATTAGGTAGTTGTGGTGGAATTGTTAGATTACATGTTAGATATTGCTGCACTGTAGGAACTAGAAGCACAAGCATTTCACTACACTCGTAATAACATCTGCTAACCATGTGTATGTGACCAATAAAATTTGATTTGATGTGTGTTTGCGTGCGTGTGCGCTTCCTCATGTGTTCTCGTATGTGCTTTCCTGTGTGTTACCGAGTTGAGAGACTGAAAACAAGAGTGATTAAATATACATGTGCCATTAAGTGATTGAGTGTATTAACAGACAGGTGCCTCCCTCTGCATGGGCTAAAGGTAGGTAACAATGTCACTGTGCCTCTGTGCCTAGCTGCCTTGTCTCCTACTCCCTATTCATATTTTTGCTCTTCCATTTCTCATATTCTTCGTAATTCGTCTGCCTTAAAAGGGATAGTTTGGGATCTACTTCCCCAAAGTCAGATGAACTTATGGATACCATTTTCATGTCTCTGTGTCCATTATTAAGGAAGGTAGAGGTAGTTTTGCAAGACAATTCTAACTAGCATTAGCATGATGACTGGAAGTCAGAGGATATATGCTTTAAGACATAAGGACTTAAGGTGAATTGAATGGTTGACTGCCATCTACTGTCTCTCCCCTCTCCATACACCATCTCTCTCCTCACCTCCCCCTCTTAGATCTCTACTCCCCTTCCTCCATCGTCCACATTCCTCATCTCTAACCATAGACAGGACTCTGTCCAAGGAATGTAAACAGTAGGAGGTGAAACAACATACGTCATCTTTCTTTCTGAAGAATGATGTGTCATCCACTCTTCAAACCCTCAAACATGTATCTCTTTAATCCAGCTTTACATTCAGGGTGCGCTAATGCACTCCAATGTTTCTACACAGTTGCTTCACATGTGCAATGTGTTGTACTACCCAGCATCCTTTGAATTCATGGTGTCAATGACTTATCTGCCTAATTAAAGGTTAGGCTTATTAACTGGGGTTGCTTCGGACTATCGGTAACGTACGTACAACCATGCTGAAAATGTCTATGTGACCTTATGTCCATATAAGCTTTTTTTATTTATCTTGAGCGTACCTGTTGGCCCTGTTCCTCCTTTTACTGTCCTTTTTTTTAACTTCAAACATTTGTGGCTCATGAAGAAACCTCCCATCCTCCCATCATCCCAACAATCAGTGCCACCAATTGGCACAACCTATGGCCAACCTAATACTGTGGCCAACCTAATACTTAACTTGAAAGTATGCAAACACACTTGATATACCTTTAAGGTTTGTCTTCCTTTAAATCATTACCTAGCTTTTTCTTACAGACCAACCAGACATGAGTTTATGAGCCATGAAGTCCTTTGGGAAGGATGGGGAGAAACACGTCATGTTACTGTCAATGTTGTTAACACAACTTGAATAAACCAAACTAATATACCCCAGTCAATTTGTACTTTAAAATACATTTGTCAATTTGAGATTTTTTTTAATCAATGTTTCCCTGGTTATACTGTAAATACAGTAGGCTGTCTGTCGTCATACAGTCATCCTACTGATAGACGATATCATGTCTGATAATGGTGTAATTTGAATATTTAAATTGTGTCAAACGAAGCATGGTGATGAAATAAATATAATTTCCAACCCATTTTAGAAAAGTATGGTCCCCTTGGTAGGCTGCTACAAAATTGCCTTGAATGTCCCATGACTAAATAAACTAGACCACACATTGAAAATACACTGAACAAAAATATAAACACAACATGTAAAGTGTTGGTCCCATGTTTCACGAGCTGAAATAAAAGATCCCATAAATTTTCCATACGCACAAAAAGCTTATTTCTCTAAAATGTTGTGCACACATTATTTACATCCCTGTTAGTGAGCATTTCTCCTGCCAAGATAATCAATCCACCTGACAGATGTGGCATTTGAAGAAGCTGATTAAACAGCAGGAACATTACAAAGGTGCACCTTGTGCTGGGGACAATAAAAGGCCACTCTAAAATATGCAGTTTTGTCACACAAAACAATACCACAGGGAGCATGCTGACTGCAGGAATGTCCACCCAAGCTGTTGATATACATTTGAATGTTCATTTCTCTACCATAAGCCACCTCCAACATTGTTTTAGAGAATTTGGCAGTAGGTCCAACTGGCCTCACAACCGCAGACCACATGTATGGCGTCGTGTGTGCGAGTGGTTTGCTGATGTCAACATTGTGAAAAGAGTGCCCCATGGTGGCGGTTGGATTATGGTATGGGCAGGCATAAGCTACGGACAATGAACACAATTGTATTTTATCAATGGCAATTTGAATGCAGAGAGATACTGTGACGAGATCTTGGGGCCCATTGTCATGCCATTCATCCGTCACCATCACCTCATGTTTCAGCATGACAATGCATGGCCCCATATCGCAAGGATCTGTACACAATTCCTGGAAGCTGAAAATGTCCCAGTTCTTCCGTGGCCTGCATACTCACCAGACATGTCACCCATTGAGCACGTTTGGGATGCTCTGGATAGGTACAACAGCGTGTTCCAGTTCCCACCAATATCCAACAACTTCTTACAGCCATTGAAGAGGAGTGGGACAACATTCCACATGCCACTATCAACAGCCTGATCAACTCTATGTCAAGCAGATGTGCCTTGCTGCATGAGGCAAATGGTGGTCACACCAAATACTGACTGGTTTTCTGATCTACGCCCTTACTTTTTTTTAAAGGTATCTGTGATCACCAGATGCACGTCTGTATTCCCAGTCATGTGAAATCCATAGATTAGGGACTAATTCATTTATTTAAATTGACTGATTCCTTATATGAACTGTAACTCAGTAAAATCTTTGAAATTGTTGCATGTTGAGTTCATTTTTTGTTCAGTATACATGCATAGACTTAATAGACATTTAGTTCATGGTCAGGTAAAAAAATATATAAATTACTTGCAAATGACTCACCGGTTTGGTGGCTGCACCTGCTGCGGATAGCGAACTTTCCAACCAGCGCGCAGATGTAATGATTGTCCTGTGCTTTTCACGTCTTCCCACGGTTTAGTCGGAAAAACTATGGTATAATAGCCGTTTTAATTATAGGTTTACCAGTCTTCCTGATATATATATATATTTACATTTAACTTTGTCCAATTAATAAAAATAAATGCAGACCATCCGAATTCCTCAAACGTCTACAGGTAAGGTGCCATGTGTCACTTGATATCGAGAAGGAAACCCGTTTGATATTTTGTTTGTCTCGCTCTGTGTATGAGTCGCCACTCCCACGATAATGCTTGGCTAGCCGTAAGTGTTGTAGCCTGTTACTCAGTTTCGCTAGACATGGCTGTTTGCGCATCTCCTCTCACCTTTATGTACTGTATGTGTGGGTGTTCATGCGTGCGAATTACAAATATACTGAACACCTTGAACACTTATTATATTATGCACCGTTAATTTTAATGGTTGCCTAATTCCAAACTCACCTCTCTTGCATGCTCGAGTGCGTCTGTTTGTGAATCCTCTATGGCAACGGGCATGTGCTCTGTAGGATGCACATTGGAAGGAGAGAGGGCATGGGCAGATTCAGGAATTTACAGTGTGTGAAAGCTCTTTATTTCCTTGGCCCAATCTCTCCAAGAATGCTGCTGACTCCTTGGATCCTGCTCATCTTGGAAGGGCCAACTACTCAACCCCGTTTCAAAACCTCTATACCCTTGTATAAACCCAGAGGAAAATGGCAACAATTCCTCACGCTTCCATAAGAATATGAGGTTGACAGCCTGGAACCAATTTAGAACATTTAGAAAAATAACTGAAAGACTGAAGTTTGTAGGCCTCACTTCTTCTAATCCATTTGTCTGTTACAATGAACTTTTACAATAATTGTGATAGGTTCGCAGTGGTCAAGTTAGATACAGGTTGCAGTTCACTGACTATCTTGACCTCATCATGTGCCACAGAAACTGATAACTCAACCAGTGCAAGTAGTCTGCTGTCTTTAAAAAATTGTGTGCTTTCAAAGTAACAAATGTGTATATACTGTAATAGCTTTAACATCATAGACTAACATTTTCTTATTCACCATCACACAATTCACAAAACATGGTTGTTGTCAGTATTAAACTCTCATTATTACATATAAAAAAAGCCTACACCACATAAAGTAGCTTTCCCTTTCAAAAACGACTATAAAATTGACCTTTGACATAAGCCAAAGATAGTTGAAATGTTCAATAAAGTATATTGAAGATGAAGTTTGATAAGGCTTTTAAGGGCCCTACACACTAAGACTACATTACATGTCAGTGCCAAACACTATCAAACACGGCTGTAGCTGTGTACAGTACAGTAGCTCTGTATAAACGTATATCTACATTCTGACACAAATGATGTATCCACTTAAAGGCAGAATTAGAAAAACAGGCCTTCTATTTCCAATTGTATGGCTTGTATAGTTCCCTAATTTCATGTGAAACACTCAATTAACATTTGAGTTACCAAGTACTTTTTCTAGTTAATTGTATGAAATGCAAATGTCTCAAACTCAAATAAAAATGAGTTTGGAATAGTCTTGACCTTTGACAGGCATACAGCAGTCAAAAATATCGGAACATGTGGCGGAGGCTAAATAATAACCACATAATATTGTAAGGCATAATAATTGCAACCGAGGTTAGCTATAAGTGTGACAAACTCTATCCCGTGCACCAAAACAAAAGTTTTGGCATTTTCAGAAAATAAATGTGTCAAACTTAAAAGGCACAGGCAAATGCATAAAAGGCACAGGCAAATGCATAAAAGGCACAGGCAAATGCATAAAAGGCACAGGCAAATACATAAAAGGCACAGGCAAATACATAAAAGGCACAGGCAAATACATAAAAGGCACAGGCAAATACATAAAAGGCACAGGCAAATACATAAAAGGCACAGGCAAATACATAAAAGGCACAGGCAAATACATAAAAGGCACAGGCAAATACATAAAAGGCACAGGCAAATACATAAAAGGCACAGGCAAATACATAAAAGGCACAGGCAAATGCATAAAAGGCACAGGCAAATGCATAAAAGGCACAGGCAAATGCATAAAAGGCACAGGCAAATGCATAAAAGGCACAGGCAAATGCATAAAAGGCACAGGCAAATGCATAAAAGGCACAGGCAAATGCATAAAAGGCACAGGCAAATGCATAAAAGGCACAGGCAAATGCATAAAAGGCACAGGCAAATGCATAAAAGGCACAGGCAAATACATAAAAGGCACAGGCAAATGCATAAAAGGCACAGGCAAATGCATAAAAGGCACAGGCAAATGCATAAAAGGCACAGGCAAATGCATAAAAGGCACAGGCAAATGCATAAAAGGCACAGGCAAATGCATAAAAGGCACAGGCAAATGCATAAAAGGCACAGGCAAATGCATGAAAGGCACAGGCAAATGCATAAAAGGCACAGGCAAATGCATAAAAGGCACAGGCAAATGCATAAAAGGCACAGGCAAATGCATAAAAGGCACAGGCAAATACATAAAAGGCACAGGCAAATGCTAGGTCAAATGGGGGTGAAGTGTAACAGAAGCAGTTTGGTAAACTACAGTGGTTTGATCAGGAACCGTGTCTGAGACATTAAGATTCAACTCTGTGGACTAACACTGGCTTTAGGCACCTGCACATCACGGGTTCGTTACTCGTATTGTCACTGGCATAGTCAGTCATTCTGTAACTCAGACTATTGTTGACTGGTGCACTCACAAAAGGCTTCTCTCCGTTTCCCCATGGTGGGATGGATAGTGGTGGTCTGAGGCTGTGTTAGTGACCCCAGTGGTCTTCTTTAGGAACTGCTGCTGAGTCTGCGGCGAATGAGAGAAGCAGGCTTGGTCTCCGTGTCCTCCTGGTCGCTCTCACACTGCCTCTGACAAGGGGACAATTGCAGAGATATTCAGACATAAGCATATCAACAGCCTCATCGATATGTTGATATTGAGAGTATAATAAAGGGATTTATAACAGTTAAATAAAGGGATTGTAACATTATGATGAAATATGGGTGCAATATTTAATTGTAGTTTTCCTGTTTTTGTTCTTTCCCTGGCATATAAATGATTAGTGTATTACGATTTATTAAAATTGGTGTTATTGATTGCCCAGACGGTACACACAGCTAGTTATATAGGTCTTAGCCAGACTTTAAGAACAGGGCAGAAGCCAGCATGTCCCCTGGTCAAGACCCAGTCCTTTATGCTCTCTCTTACCAGTTCTGGGTCCACCTGGGACCTGCTTTTACACTGCAACTGCAGGCGAAATAATCTGTTACACGCCCACACCATGTTATATGACATCTACAGAGAAAGAAAGGGGGAGGATTTAAAAAGGGCATTGAAAGAGAAGGCGTCCACAGAAAAGCAGGACTTTGGAAAGAAAAAGGCAAATATGATGCAATACAATGTCCAGACCAGCAGGTGTCCCCCTCTCACCAATATTGTAGGACTACTGCTGCACACTAATGCAAGGTAGGAGAAAAGGTAGGAGAAAAGAAGAGGAAGCTACTTTGGAGTATTGAGATGCACTACTGGGCCTCACCTTCCATTTCCTTTTGGCGTTGAACTTCTTGAAGCTTTTCATGTTGATGGACGATCGACTTCTGTTATCCGCCTGTTTGCGTGTGAGGGGCTGATAAACAAGGAATTAACGTGCTATTTTAATAGACGCTTTATCCAAAGTGACATGTAGTTCACAGCTTTTCAGTGTGAATCATACTCACAACTCAAACCTTCAGCACAATAATGTGCTTATGTTGGGTTTATGTATTGAAGTTACCCCAATCAAATCACAATTATATCTCACCTTGATCCAAGGGTGTACTAGACATTCATCCGCTGTCATTCTCTCTCTGTAGGAGGGACACACATCATTAAGTAATAGACTGTTGCATAGTATACAGAGGTTATAGACAATAACCATATCAATGAAACTAATAAATTTAATGAGTGATCGTTTGTTTACATTGGGTCTTTGACCAGCAGTTTCTCAATAAAGTCTTTGGCCATGGCGCTGGTCTGGGTGAAATAGTTCTCTTCAAACTCATAGATCATCCCCACGATATTCTTTAGTGTCTCCTCGTCATTATCTCCTTGAAAGGGGGACAAACCACTCAACCTGTAGAATAGGGGGGTATTAAAGAATATGTGTAGCTACCAGAGGAGGCTGGTGGGCAGAGCTATAGGAGGACAGGCTCATTGTAATGGCTGCAATGTAATAAATGGCATGGGAGTCAAACGTGGTTTCATGGTTGATACCGTTCCATTTATTTCATTACAGACATTACAATTAGCCGGTCCTCCTATAGCTCCTCCCACCAACCTCCACTGGTAGCTACGGTATGTAAATTTCAAATTGTCCACTTGTTTTGCATACTCACAATATGTAGGTTATCACACCAATACTCCTGGAGAGAAGAGAAGAGAGATATGAGTGACTTTGTGTGCACAAAACGATTTACCCTGATAGTCAAGGCAGCTGGGACATTTTGTTTGGTTTTTCTAATGAATAACATTGTAGTAATGGTTACCAAATGTCGGCTGCCTCGCTCAGGGGTTCGTAGTTAATCACCTCAGGGGCTGGGAAGAAAATGGAAAGGGAGAAGGGGGAGAGAGAGAGAAAGTGAGAGATAATGAGATACACATAATACAATCCAGCCTTAACCAGAAAAACAGCGTGTGTGTGTAACAGAGGAAAATAACTGACAGTAAAAGAGAGAGACCTCTTTTGTAAGGACTTGAGAATACAATAGAGGAGAGTAACTTCCTTTTGTCACAACAGTCACTGTGTCATTGTGTTTGGGAAACACTGGGTGATGCTAACACTGCTGTTGCACAATATAATGGCATTCTCTAACGATGAATAATAATGAATAAATGCTCTAAGGACGTCATTGTAAATAAGAATTTGTTCTCAACTCACTTACCTAGTTAAATAAATAAAAATATATAAATCCTAAAATCTTACAGTAGAACACATGAAAATGTGCAACTAGTTGGGGAATGAGTGGGTTATGGTAGAACCCATGGCCCAACAATAATACCCATGCAACCCTCCTGCCCTCTCTTAAAGTAATCATTCCGTTACACTCTTTGTGTTGGCGACTCAGGTTGCATCACGTATATCTGGCCTGTTGAAACTTCTCACTTAGTCACACATCTCTCTCTCACTACCCCCAGAGCCCCACCACACGCTCTGATGTCACATCCTGTCCACAACCACACTACTACCCCTTGGAAACTGTCTCCATGGAAACCTCAGCACCTTTCTAGAGGCTCATGCTAAATAAAAACTAAAACAGACAGGAAGACACACTGTACACACATCAAACATACACACCATAATCACACACTAACAAAATGCTCACACAACATGAGACACATACTGACTGACACAATTTCCACCAAACAAACACAGACCGTAAACGTGGAATGTTCCACTTACCGATGTACTGTGGGGTTCCAGATAGGCTCCTGTACTCCTCCCCCTGTTTGAGGCGATGGGCCAGTCCAAAGTCAATGATCTTGATGTGGGAGTGTGGCATCGTCTTGTCAGCCAGCATGATGTTCTCTGGCTAAATGGAAAACAGAGAATGTTACACACACAATGCCAAATCCTGATGGAATGAAAAACAGCCCAAATGGGTTTAGGCAAGGGGCAACAGAGTCAGGAAACGGGAAACCAGTCCCACCTAATTCATGGTACGGGGGAAGCACTGCTTTCTATCAGCTCTATTTCTATTCCTGTGTGTCTCACCTTGAGGTCAAAGTGGGCAATGTTCTTTGTGTGCATAAAGCCCACTCCCATGAGGATCTGCTTCAAGAACTCTATGGCCTCCTCCTCAGACAGGCTCTCCTTCTCTGCTATGAAATCAAACAGCTCCCCACCACTGATACTAGAGCAGAGAGAGGGAGGAGGGGGGGCAGTGAGAAAGAAGTGGTAAAAAAAAGTAGATAGAATTAAGTAGACGTAAGTTTGTCAGGAGAATATCTTCATCACATACAGATGTAGGATCTTAATTTGATCACTCTGTTGCAGGAGACATTTAAAACTTGTAATATATTTGAGGTTTAAAAGGCTTCTGAAGTTTGTATTTTCTATTTTGAAATTTCAGACTTGATTTTCCCTTAGGAATAATGTATCAACCCCTACACAAATGTCCATTAATAATTCCAAAATAATTCACATTTCTTGTTGCTGCAGGATTATTTCCCTGCTGTAGCAAGCTGGCTCAAATTAAGATCCTACATCTGTCGACTTATAATAACCAGACCAAGTTATGAAAATGGCATCTCATTCCTATTAAAGTTACTCGAAAGTGAATCAGCCTAAAAGTGCAGCACCAGTTTGTTTGGTTGCAGTTGTGAGTGTGTCTGTATTTGGGGGGGCTATTGTTCAGTTATATGAACAAGTTTTGAGTTGTCTGTCTGGCCTGGACTATTAGATCAATGCTAGTAATGACAGGAGGATTAGATGGGCTGACGGGACCAAGTGCTTCTCATTGTGTTCCCATTAAACAGGGTGGGAGTGAGAGTGGTGCTCTACGCAACTATTTCCATCCCACCTGCTGTGGGCTGAGGGGGAAGACAGACAGATAGACAGAGACCAGCAGAGGTCTCCCCCTCCCTCCATCTGTCCCCACTTGACTCACAGCTCCACGATGAGCACCACCTCGGCGCGACTCTCAAACACATCCCTGAGGGCCATGACGTTGGCGTGCTGCAGGCTCTGCAGTATCTCCACCTCCTTCTCCACACTCTTCCTCTCCAGGCCCAGGCGGCTACTGGCGCTCCGACGCAGCTTCAGGAACTTCCCCGCCCAGTGGACCTTGGACGCCCGCTCCAGCACCGCACGCACTTGCCCAAAGTGACCACTAGAGGGGGGCAGAGAGGGATGATATCGTAGGAAACGTTTGCATTGTGCTCTATATTACGCTGAACTACTCCTGTGATGCTAATAGGCCTAAAGCTAGTTTGAATGTGAGATTAGAGTGAGTAACTGAGAGAGGGGCATTGCACCTTTCTAGTACTATTTACTTAGCAGTGTATTCCTAGCATTATATGTAAATGAAGTGAAATTCAAATGAACATCAATTCATGTCTAGCGCTGTTCCATTCTCTACTCCAAACCTTCTCACTCACCTGCCAAGCACCTCTCCAATCTCATAGTAGTCCTCCACATTCTGCAGCTTAATCAGAGCCATGGTCTTGTTCTTTTTCCCTCTTCCCCCTCCTCACACTATTTTTCTGGTTGTTTTCCAGAGCTACTGCACTCTGTAGAAGTGAGGGAAGAAAGAGGGATGACAGAACAGATTTGGAAAGGTAAACTAAAATGTATTTCAAATATAGAAGCAAGTAAGTAACCAGACAGCATCAGGAACCATGGAAGAATGCCGGGACAATAAACAGTACTCTGTGTGTAGATATAATTATGACAAGCGTATAACAGCAGATAAACTAATGGAAACAAACATGGACATAAATTGAAAAAAGGCACACACACGCACACCAACCCACACAACCATGGTCGCTGGCAGATGTTTTGGGTTGGCATAGGGGGAGGGGGGTGTGGAGCGATTTAAAATAAATGTATTTATCATCATCCATACTTTGCGCAACTATGCACACAAGAAAACAGCCAACCCCAATGATTTGTATCACGTTACAGTTTTTTCAATCCCTTTGATGAGATTTTCACAAGTATGTCACAACGGTTAGTACACAACTCAAAACAGATCCTCAAAACGGAAGTTGTTTCACAACTCTAAGTACTTTTTCAATTGACTTGATTCAATATCAAGTGCTGAAGATTTGCACAGTAGCACGATTGAAATCTAGGCCACAATTCAATTTGTATTGCAAAAGTTCAGCGCTATAGCGCGATTGAAATTGATAGGTCATTTCTGATTGAGGCGACATATGCAGCGTTTACCGTGAATACAGTCTCCCCGAATGCGGGAACAGTGCCTTTAATTTTAAATCACGCTATAGCAATTTGATCGCAAATGGGATAGAAATCAAGGACATTTTCAGTAAATGTTTATGGGTAGTGCCAGTTTATTGCCTAATGTGAAAACAGTGTAATATTGTCACGCCCTGACCTTAGAGAGCATTTTATTTCTCTATTTGGTTAGGTCAGGGTGTGATGTGGGGTGGGCATTCTATGTTTTGTATTTCTGTGTGTTTGGCCGAGTGTGGTTCCCAATCAGAGGCAGCTGTCTATCGCTGTCTCTGATTGGGAATCATACTTAGGCAGCCTGTTTTGCCACCTTAGTTGTGGGTAGTTGTCTGTGTTAGTGGCCTGTATAGCCCTAGGAAGCTGCACGTTCGTTTCTTGTTTTGTTGGCGACATTCTTAATAAAGGAAAATATACGCTCAGCACACTGCACCTTGGTCCGGTCATTTCCCTGACGATGTTCGTGACAAATATACTGTCATTGACAGTACTGTAGCCTATTACATTCAAAGGACAATTGTGCATCTTGCATTTATTTCTATTAGATTAACTGTTAGTCAAAACAACTACATTGAGAAGATATCATGATGCGTTTTGGTGATTTAAATCAAGGTTCTCATGGTATTTCACAGTACAATTATATGTTGGATCAATGGTTGTGTGGTGAAAGTCTACAAACTAAATGAATACAAAATATAAGGTTTTGAATATAAGATGTTGCTGTTTTACAAGTCTTACCAGTTTGGAGTTTTTTACTAAGAGTTTAGAAAATTCACCATATATTTGTGAAAAGATCACCAAAGCGATTGGAAGGGAAAAAAACGGTCAATAGACAACTACACCTCTTCCTTGCATTTCATGTGTGTGTTTGATGGTCAGTCCTGCATGAACACTGATAACTTGGAACAAAAGCAGGCACTGACTGCGCCCTTATCCGGATGTTTTATATAGAACAGACATTTTCTGCTGTGTGTGTGTGTATATGTTTGATGACATCACCTTGCATGAGGTATGGAAGTTGTTTATGAATGGTAGTGGTTAATAGAGATGTTATTACGTCACCTTAATGAATGCTGAACAAATGTTCCACTATGGCTTGTTAATTTAGCAACGAAAACCAAATAATTATTCTTTACACACAACCACCAACACACATCCTTCCCTGCTGATGCTGGAGCACAAAGGCATGCTCTGTATCTGTAAATATTTACATGTCACCGGAAATAACATTCATTTATCAGTGAACGCCCCAATGTGCTGTCAGCACACACACACTAACTAGCCAGGGGCCAAAGTGTTCTGCTTAACCACAACACAGATGAGAATACTTCTGTGAAAAAGAGAAAGACAAAGAGGTGTGTCCATATGCCCTGTGCATGTACAGTATGTGACCTGTATGCAGGGTCTAGGGGTTTCTACTGTGTGTGAGTGATGCATGGCATGATAACAGGTTCCAATCAATAGTCGGATAATAAATCAATGTACTCCTCACACTCAGTCATGGCAAGTTCTATCACTACATATCAAATTGTATTTGTCACATGTGCTGAATACAACTGGTGTAGACTTTCCCGTGAAATACTTGTTTATGAGCCCTTCCCAACGATGCAGAGTTTAAAGATATTAATAATAACTAAAGAGTAACACAAGAGGAAGAAATGAAAATATACAAGAATGGAGCTATATACAGGGAGTACCAGTACCAGATCAATGTGGAGCTATATACAGGGAGTACCAGTACCAGATCAATGTGGAGCTATATACAGGGAGTACCAGTACCAGATCAATGTGGAGCTATATACAGGGAGTACCAGTACCAGATCAATGTACAGTAGCAGAGTGAAAAGTCTATGGCAATTTGGGCCTTCCTCTGACACCGCCTGATATAAAGGTCCTGGGTGGCAGGGAGCTCAGCCCCAGTGATGTACTGGGCTGTTCACACCACCCTCTGTAGCGCTTTGCTGACATTTACATACCAAGCGGTGATGCAGCCAGTCAAGATGCTCTCGATGGTGCAGCTGTAGAACTTTTTGAGGATCCGAGGGCCCATGCGAAATCTTTACCGCCTCCGGGGGGGAAAAGGCGCTGCCGTGCCCTCTTCACGACTGTGGGGTGTGGACCATGTTAAGTCCTTAGTAATGTGGACGCCGAGGAACTGGAAGCTCTCGACCCGCTCTACAATAGCCCCGTTGATGTGGATGGGGGCGTACTCTCCCCTCTTTCTCCTATAGTCCATGATCAGCTCCTTGGTCTTACTGAAGGTGAGGGAGAGGTTGTTGTCCTAGCACCACACTGGTACGTCTCTGACCTCCTCCCTGTAGGCTGACTCATCGCCATCTGTCATCAGGCCTACCACCGCCGTGCCATCAGAAAACTTGATGATGGTGTTCAAGTCGTGCGTGGCCACACAGTCGTGGGTGAACAGGGAGTACAGGAGGGGACTAAGCACACAGCCCTGGGGGGGGGGGGCCCTGTGTTGAAGGTCATCGTGGCAAAGGTGTTGTTGCCTACCCTCACAACCTGGTGCCGGCACGTCAGGAAGGCCAGGATCCAGTTGCAGAGGGACAGGTTCAGTTCCAGGGTCCCTAACTTGGTGATGAGCTTGGAGGGGACTATGGTGTTGAAGGCTGAGCTGTAGTCTAGGAACAGCATTCTCACGTAGTTATTTCCCCCTTTGTCCAGGTGGGAGAGGTCAGTGTGAAGTGCAATTGAGATTGTGTCTTCTGTGGATCTGTTGGGGCAGTATACAAATTGGAGCGGGTCTAGGGAGTCTGGGATTATGTTGTTGATGTGTGTCATGACCAGCCTTTCAAAGCACTTCATAATTACAGTAATTTAGGCAATGGTGGTCAGCTCGAAACATGTTGGGATGACAGACTGGGATAAAGAGATATTAAAAATGTCTGTGAAGACGCTTGCCAGCTGGTCTGTGCATGATTGGAGAACGCGCCCTGGTATTATGTCTGGCAGGCGGCCTTGTGATTGTTAACCCCGTGCTCACATGGGCCATGGAGTGCAAGATCACACAGTAATCCTAAAAACAGGGGCTTTCATGCAAGGCACCATGTTATATTCCCTCAAAGCGAGCATAAAAGGCATTTTGCTCGTTTGTGAGTTCTGCATCGCTGGGCAACTCATTCCTGGATTTCCTTTTGTAATCCATTATCGTCAACAAGCCCTGCCACATAAAATGAGAGTTGGAGCCGGTGTAATAGGATTCCTACTATATTGTTCTTTTGCATGTTTGATGTCTCGTCAGAGGTCATATCGGCCTTTCTTGTATGCGTCCATGTCCGTGTCCCGTTCCTTGTAAGCGTTAACTCTGGCCTTTAGCCCAGTGAGAATATTGCCTGTAATTCAGCACCCCCAAACACCTTCCTGCGGCTATGGGCTTTTCTGTCTATGTGTGTGTATCTGCGTGTTGTGTGTGTGTGTGTGTGTGTGCGTGAGCTCGCACCTGTGCGTTTATCTGTCTAAATGTCTTTCTGACAATATGCATTGATGCAAATTGGGAAAAATATGGGGAAAAAAAACAGGATGTGTGTGTCTGTGTGGTGTGCATGCATGCATGTGTGAAATGACAACGTGTCTGTATGTGTGCTAGTTTGAAAAGAGAAGAGTCTGTGATGACAGGGTGTTTGTGTCTTTGTTGCAAGACAATGGCAGGATATGTGACATGTTGTAACGTCTGCTTCCAACTCACACTCTCAAACACGTAGATCGCCTGAACGCAGCTCACTTTCCAGCCCACTTTCCAGCTCACACTCTCAAACACCTAGATCTCCTGAACGCAGCTCACTCTCCAGATCCCAAGCACCTGGATTCTGATCACCTGTTCACACACCTGCATGTCATTATCACACACTATTTAGTTCAGTTCTTCCCTATCATTGGGAAGTGTTTGTTTTGTGACACACTTCTATTCTGAGCTCTGTCCTCCCCCAGTCCAACATTACTTTAAGACATGAAGGTCAGTCAATCGGGAAAACTTAAAGAACTTTGAAAGTTTCTTCAAGTGCAGTCACAATAACCATCAAGCGCTATGATGAAACTGGCCCTCATGAGGACTGTCACATGAAAGGAAGACCCAGAGTTACCACTGCTGCAGAGGATAAGTTCATTAGAGTTAAATGCACCTCAGATTGCAGCCCAAATAAATGCTTCACAGAGTTCAAGTATCAGACATCAACTGTTCAGAGGAGACTGCGTGAATCAGGCCTTCATGGTCGAATTGGCTGCAAAGAAACCACTAAAGGACACCAATAATAAGAAGATACTTTCTCGGACCAAGAAACACGAGCAATGGACATTAGGGGGGTGGAAATCTGTCCTTGGTCTGGTGAGTCCAAATTTGAGATTTCCGGTTCCAACTGCCATGTCTTTGCGAGACAGTGTAGATGAACAGATGCTCTCCCCATGTGTGGTTCCCACCGTGAAGCATGGAGGAGGAGGTGTGCTGGTGTGGGGGTGCTTTGCTGGTGACAGTCTGATTTATTTAGAATTCAAGGCACACTTAACCAGCATGGTTACCACAGCATTCTGCAGCGATATGCCATCCCATCTGGTTTACGCGTAGTGGGACTATCATTTATTTTTCAACAGGACAATGACCCAAAACACGCCTCCAGGCTGTATACGGGCTATTTGACCAAGGAGAGTGATGGAGTGCTGCATCAGATGACCTCCACAAACACCTGACCTCAACCCAATTGAGATGGTTTGGGATGAGTTGGACCGCAGAGTGAAGGAAAAGCAGCCAACAAGTGCTCAGCATTTGTGGGAACTCCTTCAAGACTGTTTGAAAAGCATTCAAGGTGAAGCTGTTTGAGAGAATCCCTAGAGTGTGCAAAGCTGTCATCAAGGCAATGGGCGGCTACTTTGAATTATCTCAAATGTAAAATATATTTTGATTTGGTTTTTTGGTTATTACATGATTCCATATGTGTTATTTCATAGTTTTGAGGTAGTCACCCGTAATGCATTTCAATTAACAGGTGTGCCTTAAAGTTAATTTGTGTGTGAACTTGTGACTGTGTGCGTGTGACTCTGTGTATGTGCATGTGTATTTGACTGCATATCATATGCATAACCCATTCTGGTCCACTAGACTACTGTAACACTATTAAAACGTCTACTCCAGTACATCCATTGTCAAGGACTGACCGTCCAAATGGAAAACATATACAGATGCTGTATCTTAATTTGAGCCAGTTTCACACAACAGGAAAATAATCCTGGAGCAACAGGAAATGTGAATTGTTATGTGGATTATAATCAATGGACATTTTTTATGTAGGGGTTGATACCACAGGAGGCTGCTGAGGGGAGGACGGCTAATAATAATGTCTGGAACGAAGCAAATGGAATGGCATCAAACACATGGAAACCATGTGTTTGATCTATTTGATACCATTCCACTAATTCCACTCAAGCCATTACCACGAGCCTGTCCTCCCCAATTAAGTTTCAACCAACCTTCTGTGGTTGATTACATTTTCCATTAAGGCAAATCAAGTCTGAAATGTTTAAGTGGAAATTACAAACTTTAGAAGCCTTTCTAAGCATTGAATACACTACATGTTTGCATTTCCTGTTGTCCAGGAACATTCCTGCAACAACAGGATGATCAAATTAAGATATGGCATCTGTATAGCCCCAGAGATTAGGACACAGATAGGGTATCACCAAATCTATGTTCCACAAGACAACTAGAAAAAGAGAGAAAGAGACGGAGAGAGAGAGATTGAGAGATGCTGCATGAATGAGAAGTGGGTTATTTATATCAAACAATAGTGAGAATTTACATGAAGAAGGGGAGGGGATGCTTTGGCCACTTGTGTGTGAAAGAGTCTAACGTGGCATCATCCATTCAAGCCTGCAACAAGTGACAATGGAAAAGTTGATGCGTAATTTGTGACATTGTAACTGCTGCGTCCATGGGTTTTGTATACAATATGACATTACACATCCCTAAATAACAAAAGAAATGGCCAACGTCGCTTGATCTCCATCAGTTGGAACCAACAGACAGGCGAGAGGGAAATGGCTCCTCATAAATAGGCCTATTCAAATAAACGGATTTTGGGTTTGAGGAAAAAGGTCTGTAGGCGGTGGTTATAGTTAAAACTACTCACCCAAATAAATTCACGATAATCTCGGGCGCCGCTCTGATGTGAGGTTGGTCGTGTCACAACTTTCTACTTCTTCACCTGTGTAGTAGGCTTTACGAACTCCCGAATTTAAAGTAAATTTGTCTCCCTTGAAATTAAATAATTAGGTTGTGCCGTATTCTGACAGCAACCGGTTTCCGTACCGGGGAGAGAGTAGTAGCCAGACTAGTTCGACGGCTCCCTTTATTTCAATGCTCTTTGGTTACCCAAGCCTACAGGGGAGCTAGAGATACGCGACATACACCATGGCAAGCCCTCGCATACTTTTACATTTTTGAAACCACATCAATATTCCTGTAGACTATAAAAGGTGCCTGTTGTGGCCCTGAATCAATCCACTGATTAGTCTAGTACAATCCAATTTCTTGGATATGTTGCGTGCAATTTGCAAATAGGCCTACTGCACAGTACACTGGAGATGTAGCCTATTGTGTGATGTGGTTTAAAAAAAGTACCCTAAAGGCAAGGTTGGGTAGGTAACTTTCTAAATGTAATCCGTTAGTTACTTGTTACCTGTCCAACATTGTAATCAATAACGTAGTTTTTGATTACCCAAACTCAGTAACTTAATCTAATTAGGCTACTTTCAGTTACTTTTAGATTACCATTAAGAGACATTAGAAGAAGACCAAAAGGATCCATCAAACACATTTGGTGTGTCATCATAGTGGTGTCTCTGACTTTTGGTCAGATGATCACATACACGAACACTAGATGACTGATAGGGGCGCTGTGTTGAAGCCACCATGCCTCCATCTTGGACCCCCACCATTGAGAAAAATATTTTGGAAGCTAAAGAAATGCATTTATTAATGTCTACATTCGTTTTTGCCTAATTTATTCTATTACACACACATTAATACATCAATAAGGCCACTTTAATAACGTTTACATATCTTGCATTACTCATCTCATATGTATATACTGGATTCTATACTATCTTTAGCATTTTAGCCTATGCCGCTCTAACATTGCTCATCCATATATTTATATATTCTTATTGCAATCCTTTACTTAGATTTGTGTGTATTGGGTATTTGTTGTGTAATTGTTAGATAATACTTGTTAGATATTACTGCACTGTCGGAACTAGAAGCACAAGCATTTCGCTACACTCGCAATAACAGTTTCTACTCATTTCACACCTGATTTATTTAATAAAAGACAAATCTCAATAGGTGGTCGAGGTAAGTAAAGACATGACACAAGTGGGGGGGTGGACCTTTCCTCTTTTCTTCTCTACTGCTGCTCTATTGTTCCTCAAGCAAGTGGGAGGCCAATGACATCATGGATTCCCATCAGACCAACTCCTTGATTTTTTTAAATATTTTTTTTTACCCCTTTCAGTGATATCCAATTGGTTGTTACAGTCTTGTCCCATCGCTGCAACTCCCGTACGGAATCGGGAGAGGCGAACGTCGAGAGCCGTACGTCCTCCGAAACACAACCCTGCCAAGCCGCACTGCTTCTTGACACACTGCCCGCTTAACCCAGAAGCCAGCCGCACCAATGTGTCAGAGGAATCACCATACATCTGGCGACCGAAGTCAGCGTGAATGCCCTTGACCTGCCATAAGGGGTTGCTAGAGCGGGATAGGACAATGACATCCTGGCCGGCCAAACCCTCCCCTAACCCGGACGACACTGGGCCAATTGTGCGCCGCGTCATGTGTCTCCCGGTCGCTACCGGTTGCGACACAGCCCGGGATCAAACCCGCGTCTGTAGTGATGCCTCAGGAACAGCGATGCAGTGCCTTAGACTGCTGCACCACTAATTATTTTTTTCCCCTTTAGTGTGTGTACTTTCTGTAATTTTACTTGGGATGTTGCTTTTCAACAGTAAACGTTTTTTAAAAATCCCTGTAGGACATCTTTAAAGTATCATTTTTAGAGATGACTAATGTTACTATCTGGCTTTCATACCATCATGGCCACCTAATCATCCCCAGCTTCCAATTGGCTCATTTATCCCCCTCCATGACCTTTAACTATTCCCCAGCTCATTGCTGTAAAATGAGAACATGTTCTCAGTCAATTTACCTAGTAAAATAAGGGTTAAATAAAATAGAAAATGAAATAATGTCCCCACAATAACAAAAAATAAAACATTTAATTTAAATACTTTAAATACTTAATTTAAATACTTCCATTCATTCCTATGTAGGACTGAGCTTACAGGGCAGTGCCAATATGGCCGAACAGTTGCTTCAAAGCCTTTCAATGGCCAATACATAATATCAGCAATCCAGGGTTTATATACATCATTTGTTCACACTTGCTCAGGTGGAACAAACTTACACTTGTGCATTTTTTTCAGTGCATAATTTCTGAATTGAAAAGTAATCCAAGAAGTAATCATCTAGTTTTTCAAAAGTATCTGTAATCTGATTATTGTTATGTCTCGTGGGTTTCATAACCACGTGTTTATAACAACTCAATAATGATGATAAGGAAAACGGAATTCAGTTCAACAATTTATATGAACGTGCTCATCTCAACACACATTACCCATGATGCTCTGCGTATACAACTACGGTGCAAATAGTACAACTCTAATACAAAACAATTACAATATTTTTGCAGTTAACGTCACTGATAACAATTATTGTTTTTTTGTAATCAGATTACATGTAACTGATGATGTAATCAATTACTCCTCAACCCTGCCTACAGATAGGCTAGGCCTAAAATATCCCTGGGCTGTTCTCTAGGACCTCAGCTCTGTCTATAATCAACTCTCTCGGAAACTGTTTCATTGCACCAAATAAGGAGAAAGAGGAGAGGTGAAATATACAAGCCAACCCTCCCCTAGGAAAATAAACAAAAGCTGTTATAAAAGTGTCGTTCCTGGATGGAAGTGCTTGACAAACATAAGAGGATGCGCACTGTGGTAGAGTAGACTGTATGCTTCCCAAGTTGAGAGAATGCAATTTCATCATTGACACAGTGCCCAAATGGAATTGTGAGTCTTTCAGGTATTATAGCCTATTCAGAAGAATAGTCAGTATGGTTTCTACTCCACAGCACCACACATGAACATTAGTATTCCCAGTATATGACCAAATTACCTTGATTTTGGAACAGGCCCCTCTGTGCACTGCTATAATGTGTAGCCTGTAAATTTTATCAGAAATCGCATGGCATTTAATTAATTAATCTTACCTTTCATAACACTCATACCAGACAACTTTTTTCTGCAAGCCTTGAGTCGAGACACGGGTCAAACAATGATTTAAATATACACTAGATGACTGACAGGGGGCACTGTTTTGAAGACACCGTGCCTCCATCTTGGGACTCTACCATCATTGTACATTTTTTGGGGGGAGCTATAGAAATCAAATCAAAGTTTAATTGTCACGTGCGCCGAATACAGTATATACAATAAAATACAGTGAAATGCTTACTTACAGGTTCTAACCAATAGTGCAAAAAATGTGTTTGGTGAACAATAGGTAAGTAAAGAAAGAAAACAACAGTAAAAAGAAAGGCTATATACAGTAGCGAGGCTATAAAAGTATAGAGGCTACATACAGACATCGGTTAGTCAGGCTGATTGAGGTATTATGTACATGTAGATATGGGTAAAGTGACTATGCATATGATGAACAGAGATTAGCAGTAGCGTAAAAGAGGGGTTGGTGGGTGGCGGGACACAATGCAGATAGTCTGTTTAGCCAATGTGCGGGAGCACTGGTTGGTCGGCCCAAATGAGGTAGTATGTACATGAATGTATAGATAAAGTGATTATGCATATAAGATAAACAGAGAGGAGCAGCAGCGTAAAAGAGGGGTTGGGGGAGGGGGTGCACACAATGCAAATAGTCCGGGTAGCCATTTGTGATCATTCCTGTTCAGGAGTCTTATGGCTTGGGGGTAAAAACTGTTGAGAAGCCTTTTTGTCCTAGACTTGGCACTCCGGTACCGCTTGCCATGCGGTAGTAGAGAGAGCAGTCTATGACTGGGGTGGCTGGGGTCTTTGACAATTTTTAGGGCCTTCCTCTGACAACACCTGGTGTAGAGGTCCTGGATGGCAGGCAGCTTAACCCCAGTGATGTACTGGGCCATACGCACTACCCTCTGTAGTGCCTTGCGGTCAGAGGCCGAGCAATTGCCGTACCAGGCAGTGATGCAACCAGTCAGAATGCTCTCGATGTTTCAGCTGTAAAACCTTTTGAGGATCTAAGAACCCAAGCCAAATCTTTTTAGTTTCCTGAGGGAGAATAGGCTTTGTCGTGCCCTCTTCACGACTGTCTTGGTATGTTTGGACCATTCTAGTTTGTTGTTGATGTGGACACCAAGGAACTTGAAGCTCTCAACCTGCTCCACTACAGCCCTGTCGATGAGAATGGGGGTGTGCTTGGTCCTCCTTTTCCTGTAGTCCACAATCATCTCCTTAGTCTTGGTTACATTGAGGGATAGGTTGTTATTCTGGCACCACCCAGCCAAGTCTCTGACCTCCTCTCTATGGGCTGTCTCGTCATTGTCAGTGATCAGGCCTACCACTGTTGTGTCGTCAGCAAACTTAATGATGATGTTGGAGTCGTGCCTGGCCATGTAGTCGTGGGTGAAGAGGGAGTACTGGAGGGCACGCACCCCTGTGGAGCTCCAGTGTTGAGGGTCAGCGTGGCAGATGTGTTGCTACCTACCCTCACCACCTGGGGGCGGCCCATCAGGAAGACCAGGATCCAGTTGCAGAGGGAGGTGTTTAGTCCCAGGATCCTTAGCTTAGTGATAAGCTTTGAGGGCACCATGGTGTTGAACACTGAGCTGTAGTCCAATGAACAGCATTCTCACATACGTGTTCCTTTTGTCCAGGTGGGAAAGGGCAGTGTGGAGTGCAATAGAGATAGCATCATCTGTGGATCTGTTTGAGCGGTATGCAAATTAGGGTGGGTCTAGGGTCTCTGGGATAATGGTGTTGATGTGAGCCATTACCAACCTTTCAAAGCACTTCATGGCTACGGACGTGAGTGCTACGGGTCTGTAGTTATTTAGGCAGGTTGCCTATGTGTTCTTGGGCACAGGGACTATGGTGGTCTGCTTGAAACATGTTCGTGTTACAGACTCAATCAGAGACATGTTGAACATGTCAGTGAAGACACCTGCCAGTTGGTCAGCACATGCCCGGAGCACACGTCCTGGTAATCAGTCTGGCCCCCAGCCTTGTGTATGTTGACCTGTTTAAAGGTCTTACTCACGTCGGCTACGGAGAGCGTGATCACAAAGTTGTCCGGAACAGCTGATGCTCTCATGCATGCCTCATTGTCACTTGCCTCGAAGCAAGCATAGAAGTGATTTAGCTCGTCTGGTAGGCTCGTGTCACTGGGCAGCTCGTGGCTGTGCTTCCCTTTGTAGTCTGTAATAGTTTGCAAGCCCTGCCACATAAGACGAGCGTCGGAGCCGGTGTAGTATGATTCAATCTTAGCCCTGTATTGACAATTTGCCTGTTTGATGGTTCGTCGCAGGGCAGAGCAGGATTTCTTGTAAGCTTCCGGGTTAGAGTCCCGCACTTTGAAGCGGCAGCTCTACCCTTTAGCTCAGTGCGAATGTTGCCTGTAACCTATGGCTTCTGGTTGGGGTATGTACAGTCATGGCCAAAAGTTTTGAGAATGACAAATATTAGTTTTCACAAAGTCTGCTGCCTCAGTTTGTATGATGGCAAGTTGCATATACTCCAGAATGTTATGAAGAGTGATCAGATGAATTACAATTAATTACAAAGTGGCTGGAGGGGGGAATTTTACCCCCTTTTCTTCCCAATTTCGTGGTATCCAATTGTTAGTAGCTACTATCTTGTCTCATCGCTACAACTCCCGTACGGGCTCGGGAGAGACGAAGGTCGAAAGTCATGCATCCTCCGATACACAACCCAACCAAGCCACACTGCTTCTTAACACCGCACGCATCCAACCCGGAAGCCAATTAATTGTAATTCATCTGATCACTCTTCTTAACATTCTGGAATAAACTTTAATAAATTGACCGCACTCAGTCAGCTATTTAAGGAAATAAGCAAACAGGAAACCCCTCACCCAGAGGCGGCGCTCCTACTGGCCGGAGACTTTAATGCAGGGAAACTTAAATCAGTTCTACCAAATTTCTATCAACATGTTAAATGTGCAACCAGAGGGAAAAAAAATCTAGGTCACTGTACTCCACACGCAGAGATGCGTACAAAGCTCTCTCTCGCCCTCCATTTGGTAAATCTGACCACAACTCTATCTTTAAATGCTAGGCAACTAAATATATAACATCTACTGAGGATATATGATAGGCCTCTTGTCGATAACACCAACATGTTGATTTCTCTGTTAATCTATACTTCATTCCGTCAGTGACAGGGCTGTGTTTCAACCAATATTGCTTTTGGAAATAGATCCAAGAAAGGGTAACCAACAAAGTGAGATAAGATAGTAAAATAGTTAAGATTGGTGTGTACTATGCAATAACAACCACATAACACAAAACAAAACATTTACTGTATGCTATATCCACAATTTCTCACTAATTATTTTCACCCCAAGAAAGTCACATATAAATAAATATAAGACTACTTGAAATACACATGTTGCTGTTTTTTTTGTACATTAAATTATTAAATAATTCAATTATTAAAGGGTGTTTCTAAAAGACATTAAAGGACAAGTACGATAGGACCTAAATATTCCTATCGTACTTTCCCTTTAATGTTTTTTTAGGAACATACCCTTTAATAATTTACCTGGCCACACCTGAATTTCCACCCACTGAAAAGCAGTTGCACAATAACAATAGAAGTGGAAAAACGATGTAAGAGACATTCAATAAAATCCCCAAACTCGTTGTTTGATAAACCCTGAGGTTGGGTGAGTTTTACATTTTTATATATTTTCATTTGTATTTTCCAGCTTTGTATAGCTAGCAGTCTTCTTACGTGAGTCGGAAAGTCCAACATTTTATCTAGTGCGCTGGTATGAGAAACTTCCGTGTTGTGATATGGAGTGCGCTTTGAAGGTCTGCGTACTACGTTTGTCTGGAAATTGAACACATTCGGGGAACTTTACAACGCTATTTGTATGTCAACAATATTTTATTTTGTGATTTTATATTGCAAGCGTATTTTCTTTGGTATTCATGCGTAAATAGGGCCTTTTATTTTCTTAGACTACTCAAACAGCACAGGCCATAATGAGATGCATTGGGCGGAGCTTTGTTGCAACGGACAGGGAGGGAATCTACTTGTTTTATCGTACTTGGCTTACCTTACCTGTCGTGGAAAAATTTCAACCTTAGAGACTATTGTTTGATGATTAATGACACTAGAATGCTGTCTGGAGTTACAGCTTATCGGTTTTGGGGCATCATCTCTTGCGTGGGAAGACATGTATGACCTACAGAATGTGCACTCTATAAAATGTACTTTACTTTGTAGGTGAAGAGCTGTTTATCATCAAACCAATAGAACTGGGACACAAAGAAGGAAACAGACAATGTGATGTGACTTCAGTCAAAGTAAAAACACTCAATCAAGCATAGACTCACTGACGAAGTCTGGAGACATTAAATACCTAAACATAAAACTATGTCTGAGATCCTACGGTCAAACCTGGAGCTGCTAGGAGACAGCCCCTCCAAAACCAGCGGGGTGACTGCTGAACCCCAAACCCCAACATGGGGGGCAGAGGGGGAGAAGGTGATTGAAGAATTGGAAAAGGGAAGGGAAGGAGTGGTGGAGGAAGACAACATGGTTAGCTCTGCTAAATTGGAGCCTACCACTCTGCAATGGCCGGGTGACAGGGATGTAGAGAAAGCAACAAAGAACGGAAGTGCATTGACTGTGAAAGAAGATACGGGAAGGGGAAAGGGAGATGACCCTGAGGGAGAGAGGAGGAGCGTGCACTCCATGTGCACCTCTCTTCAAGAAGGAGGAAGCCGGATGGAGAGCGAGAGAAGGCAGGGTTTGGGAGTGGAGAGAATGAGAATGGGGGAAGAATGGATGGAGAGAGAGGTGCAGCACCCAGGGCTGTGTAAGAGAGGGAAGAAGGTGCAGGTAGAGATAGAGGTGGAAGATGGTATGAACTCTTTGCCTGAGAAGGCAGCACAGGTCTTCAACCCATCTGTCACCATCTTACACTCCTCTAGTGCTCCGACATCTCCCAGAGAAAGGGAGCCATTCTGGGATGTGGACGCAGAGAAGAATCTCCTCCTCGTTCCCCAGGGAACCCCACATGATGGCTACTACCACGACTGGCCAGTGGAGGGGGGGTCCTCAAAATGTAAAGAGATGCACTAACATGTAATCTTTCTGTATTTTAGCCTCCAACCTCTTTCTCTCCGTCTCCGTCTTTCTCTTTGCTCTTCTCTCCCTTGTTCATTCAGCCACTGTGGCTCTGCTCAAATAGATTTGCGAGTGCAAATTCATCCTTCCACGCCTCCCTTATTTTGTGGTAATCTGATCTAGAGGGTGGTAATGTTTCTGTAGCTTTCTTTTACTTCAGAGGGTAGAAAGACTAGTCTCTCCTTTCCTCTCCCCTCCAGATGGTTGTGACTGTGCCAACCGGGATGCTCTCAAAGTGGGGGTGTCTGTGTTCACTGCAGCTCTGATTTTCCCCCTCCTAGTGTGGGGGGGTTATGTCTTCCTGCCTTTTGATGCCCCACTGCTGGACAGTGCCCCCCTCAGGCTGGTCTACACACTGCGCTGCTCTGTCTTCGCTGTGGTGCCCATCATACTGGGTGAGTGGCTCATTGGTCATTCAGCATATGTTCTTTACCAGAATTATGCCAGTGTGAACAGCAAGGTGGGTTGAACAACAACACTAACATCACAAGCTAACGCTTGTGTTGTCCTCCCAGGCTGGTTGGTGCTGGGTGTCTCCAGGATGCGGTTGGGGAATGTGAAGCCGTTGTGTGAGGTGGAGGCCAGGGAGGTGGGTGTGCACCGGCGCTATGTGGATGACTCCGTCAACCTCTTCCTGCTCTACTTCCTGCAGCTGGCCGTAATGGCGCCCTACCTGAGCCAGGACCTGCTCAAACTGGTGCCCCTGCTCACTATTATCTTCGCCTTTGGCAGGTAAAGAAACAATGCAACACATTTTTTTTTATTTTGTCACATAACCCAGAGAGATGCAGTGAAATCTGTTGTCCAATTTCCGTGCCCAGTCAGTCATAACCCTATATGACATGTGATCTCAATATAAGGCAGTCTGGGCAGACTATAGAAATGACTGCATCTGTCTAATGTCCATCTCTCCTCTGTGCCAACAGGCTGATGTACTGGGTGGCAGCTGCACTGGGCAGCAGTGTTCGGGGCTTTGGCTTCGGTCTGTCCTTCCTGCCCACCGTGGCCATGCTGGGTGCCAATCTCTACTTCATCTTCACCATGGACGCTGGGGGCACCATCTTCGCCCAGGATGTGGTTCACCAACAAGACCAACCCCCAGCCTCCCGCCAGAGGTTCTGGGGATAGGGGAATGGAGTAAAGACCGAAGGAATGAAAAGGATGGGGAAGAGGGACAGGATTTGTTTTACCTACTGGTGGAATTTAACTTTCAAAGGGTTACTATGTAAACGGTAGTGGATCGTGCTAGTGTGTTTAAACCACACTGATGATGTGTAGAATAGACTGGGCAGTGGTAGTCAGTGATAGAGCATGTACAAACCGTTATTGGAGAAAGGCTGTCTACGTAATAATTCATTTTGCATGGCATTATACCGTCACTTTAGTGAAACAGTAGAATGTATTCTGTAGAAGATCTGCTAATTGACAGCATGACAGTTAAGTACCATGGAATCATTTTGAAATCACAATTGTCTCGCTGCAAATAGTTTGTAGATCCACACAGAATTGTGCTACTTGGGGAAGTTTTGAAAATAACCAAACCACTGTTTTCCTCATATCTAGCTAGGCCTGCTGCAGACAAATAGTTTGCTGAACTATACTGTTTGGTTTGACAAGCATATCTGTACTTGAGGCATCCTGTAATCTACTGTATTGCATTTTCAAGCTAATAACAATTGCCTTTACATTTGGGACATTTATAGAGAAACTGAGACTTGCTCTAGACCTATTAGTCAATTTCCTCTTGAAAATGTTCAATATAACCAATCATAAAATCATGTTCTGTGAAAAAGTAATCGACTACTGAGTGGACATTTTGTCTCATCTTCATGACTGTATGAAGGACTTCCCCACATAAGCAATGTCATAACAGCTAACAAATAATTGATTTAGTATAAAGATTTTGACATTGAGAACCATTTCACAATTGGAGAATGTGGATTGCATGGCATTTTGTGCCTCCCCCCCCCCAAAATGGCAGTGACCTTATAGAAATCCAACCAGTCCAACAAGTGCCTTTGTCTCTGAAAATGAATCCTTTCACAATACAGCACAGTCCTCTAAGGGTGATTGTGAATAGAGTTGTTACTGTATTTTAAAAAGTTATGTATGAAATCTGATTTTTACAGTGTAGGCATCTACTTTATAATCAACTACGCTGATTTCTTTCTACATTTCAAGGTACACTTCAGCTAATTACGGTCTGAAACAAAGTGTAGAGTCTATTTAATGTCTATCATATTTTAAAATAATTTATGACTCAATGATCAATTATACTTAACAAGTGATGTTTTTATTGGCCTTTCATTTGTGAAGCTGACATTTATTGGTTTGAAAGCCTTTTAGTGACCAATAAAAATTAACAAGCATTTAAGGTAGACCTTTGTGCATTACAGTTGTTTGAAATGGGCACCTGTTTTCAGACTGTTATTGCTGTGTTCGTAACCAAGTGGAAGGTGGTATTTATCACAAACGACTGAGAGAAAACCACTTGAACACCCCTCCAACTCGTAATTACTAGTGGAAAACCATAGAGATCGTTAGAGGACGCAACATTGTATCGGTCAGATTTTGGCTTTGTGAGAGCATGCACTGTGCCATTGAGGCCATCTCCATTTTGAAAAAGTACATTTTCTTCTACTACTACGAGTTGGTAAACAAACTGAAAGGGTGCATACATGCCACTTGGAGTGTGTTGTTTGAACAGGTATAAAGCCAAGTTGGGGGATTTACTGCCACCTGCAGTTATGGAATGTTTGCTCACAAGTAATTAATTGGCTGATCCCTCCTGATGACCTGGATGGAAATATACACTGCTCAAAAAAATAAAGGGAACACTAAAATAACACATCCTAGATCTGAATGAATGAAATATTCTTATTAAATACTTTTTTCTTTACATAGTTGAATGTGCTGACAACAAAATCACACAAATTATCAATGGAAATCAAATTTATCAACCTATGGAGGTCTGGATTTGGAGTCACACTCAAAATTAAAGTGGAAAACCACACTACAGGCTGATCCAACTTTGATATAATGTCCTTAAAACAAGTCAAAATGAGGCTCAGAAGTGTGTGTGGCCTCCACGTGCCTGTATGACATCCCTACAACGCCTGGGCATGCTCCTGATGAGGTGGCGGATGGTCTCCTGAGGGATCTCCTCCCAGACCTGGACTAAAGCATCCGCCAACTCCTGGACAGTCTGTGGTGCAACGTGGCGTTGGTGGATGGAGCGAGACATGATGTCCCAGATGTGCTGAATTGGATTCAGGTCTGGGGGAACGGGCAGGCCAGTCTATAGCATCAATGCCTTCCTCTTGCAGGAACTGCTGACACACTCCAGCCACATGAGGTCTAGCATTGTCTTGCATTAAGAGGAACCCAGGGCCAACCGCACCAGCATATGGTCTCACAAGGGGTCTGAGGATCTCATCTCGGTACCTAATGGCAGTCAGGCTACCTCTGGCGAGCACATGGAGGGCTGTGCGGCCCCCCAAAGAAATGCCACCCTACACAATGACTGACCCACCGCCAAACCGGTCATGCTGGAGGATGTAGCAGGCAGCAGAACGTTCTCCACGGCGTCTCCAGACTCTGTCACGTCTGTCACATGTGTTCAGTGTGAACCTGCTTTCATCTGTGAAGGGCGCCAGTGGCGAATTTGCCAATCTTGGTGTTCTCTGGCAAATGCCAAACGTCCTGCACGGTGTTGGGCTGTAAGCACAACCCCCACCTGTGGACGTCGGGCCCTCATACCACCCTCATGGAGTCTGTTTCTGATCGTTTGAGCAGACACATGCACCTTTGTGGCCTGCTGGAGGTCATTTATCAGGGCTCTGGCAGTGCTCCCCCTGCTCCTCCTTGCACAAAGGCGGAGGTAGCGCTCCTACTGCTGGGTTGTTGCCCTCCTACGACCTCCTCCACGTCTCCTGATGTACTGGCCTGTCTCCTGGTAGCGCCTCCATGCTCTGGACACTACGCTGACAGACACATCAAACCTTCTTGCCACAGCTCGCATTGATGTGCCATCCTGGATGAGCTGCACTACCTGAGCTACTTGTGTGGGTTGTAGACTCCGTCTCATGCTACCACTAGAGAGAAAGCACCGCCAGCATTCAAAAGTGACCAAAACATCAGCCAGGAAGCATAGGAACTGAGAAGTGGTCTGTGGTCACCACCTGCAGAACCACTCCTTTATTGGGGGTGTCTTGCTAATTGCCTATAATTTCCACCTGTTGTCTATTCTATTTGCACAACAGCATGTGAAATTAATTTGTCAATCAGTGTTGCTTCTTAAGTGGACAGTTTGATTTCACAGAAGTGTGATTGACTTGGAGTTACATTGTGTTGTTTAAGTGTTCCCTTTATTTTTTTGAGCAGTGTATAATCTTTCCTTAACCAGAAGGAAGTCCCACCCAGTTGACTACTTCAAAATTGTGAAAATCCTAATGGTGCTGCCCATGCTAAAACTTGCTTTTGGGCACTTAGAGGACTCAATCTTTATGTGGGAAACTCGTCTATCACCCCTGATCGCAGACTTCTCCCACATGCTGACCTGACCTACTAAATAAATGACCTTGATAACAGGATTTTCGGCAGTTAAATGTAATAAAACATTGTTTATAAAAAAGCAATCTATTAATGTGTTTTTTGAAAACTATATTTTGTTTACATGCATGATAGCTGTACTTTTAGTTATAGTTGACGCAGCTTGTTGGCTATCCGGCGTTTGTCAACGAGTTCAAGGCATGTGAATGCATCCAACTGGTACTTACAATATTACCACCTTCCAACTTGGTTATGAACGTAGCATATTGCCGTGTTCAAAATAACTGGGAACTCGGAAGAATACGAGGTTAACTCATGACTTCAGGTCAGAAATTCGGGAGCTCTAAAGAGACTCTAGTTTCCGAGTTGGATGACCGTTCAAATAATGTTTTCCCCATTCGGAGCTCGTTTTTCCCAGTTGTTTTGAAGGCGTCATAACATCGAGCCTATGACGTAGAACTACGCTTTTCGACTAACGGGCTATTTTTGTCGGTGGTCAAATATTGTTCACGTCTAACCAAACTTTTCGTTTATTTATTAGTCTGGAGAATATGGCAGCTGCCCCAGCTCGAAGAAAACACGGAGCGTGTCTGCTTCGAATCAAAGAAAATTGTCCATTGCGAAAATTTAAGAAAAACAGGTGTTACGGTAAGAACATGATTGTTTTCAAGAATTGATGGATAACAACATATAGCCTATAAAAATGCATAAAATTAACCTACAGACGAATTATACTACCCAGGAAGTTAGTTTGAAGTTGACACTTCATAGATCCCTGTCGGCCTTGCACTGTATAAATTTGACAGTAAAACGTCTATTGAATTTGTTTGGTAGGCTCTATAGGCCTCAATGCTATAGCCTGATAATACATTATAAATAATAATCTTACATTTTAAAGTTTTATTTACTATACAGGCACACTATAAAATGTGTATATCAAGGGAGCAAATACACGACTTTTCCACATGCAAACACCTTATATATATATAGTGCTGAAGGAATAACATTCTAGAAGATAAACATTACGTCATGTTTATCTGTATACACCTGTATACATTTTGTCAACATAAACAATGGAGTTATATATCCTAATATAATGATAAGACTACTGTACTTATCAAATTATGAATAATAAGTCATATTATTCCAAATGAAGGGGTAGGCTATATTGCATTAGTTGAAATTACCGGAAGTCTGACTGTGGCTTTAAAATAAGTAGTCAGTGTTGTTAACTGCCAATGCTGATGCTCTTCCACCATTATTTGCCACAGTTTTGAGGAAGTTGGGGGCTAAAGTAGCAAGGGAACATTTAGTCCCAACGTATCATGTGGTTACTTAAGACTGGCATACCTGTCCAAAAGTACACGCACTAGTCTACGCTGCTGACATGCACCCACCCTGGGCACCCAGCTCCTGACAGCAAGTGCAACTGAAGTACTTGACAGGAGGTGTTCCTGTCAAGTACTTCAGTTGCACTTGCTGTCAAGAGCTGGATGCCCAGGGTGGGTGCATGTCAGCAGTGTAAAAATGCTTCCTGCATGGTCTCCTCTCCTTCAGCTGGATTGATCTGACCATAATTTTAAGTAAAATTGTTTAAGCTAACTACTGAAAATTGCTTTCACCAGTCAAATTATTTCACATCAGTGCAGATGAAGGAAATTAGATAAGGAGAGGAAATCACTTCAGAGTATTGATACTTAAGCCTAATTGTTAAAAAAAAAATCCCTTTGGCAGAGGTATCTTCGGCTGGTGGTGGGATGTGTTGGGGAGACTTCAGGAAGCACCCCATTTCTGCATCCAAAACCAGACCTATCAGCACCATCTATGTAGAGCCCCTCCCTCCCTCCTATCAGTCTATTTACCATCCCCACCAATCACAGGACCCCATTGGTAAGACCATTAAAACACTCGCATGGCCTTCTTTCCAAATGTCTTGGTGAATGGTCTCCAAAGGCTAATAGTTAACTGACCTCCTTTATCAGGAACCTTGATATGGTAGTTACTGAAGTTACCTCAATCTCTCTGATAATCCTATTATAAATGGGAACAATATTTTGGGAACATTGCTCTCACCTATTTAGCTTGTCACATCAGGGATTGTTTTTTTGAAGTAAGGAAGCATGTACGTTATTGGGAAGTGCTTCACAGAGCCATACACTGTGTATACAAAACATTAAGAACAACTGCTCTTTTCATGACAGACTGACCAGGGGCCTCGTTTTATAAACCGTGCGTATGTACAAAATAGACCCCAAAATAAAATTTGATTTGTCACGTGCGCCGAATACAACAGTGAAATGCTTACTTACAAGCCCTTAATCAACAATGCAGTTTTGAGAACAAAAAGTGTTAAGAAAGTATTTACTAAAATAAACTGAAGTAAAAAATAAAAAACTAAATAAAAGGCCTATGTTACCTCATGAGTATGAAACCGTCAGAGAGAAGGTGAGGAATTTATTATGCAATGATCATGGAAATTAAACATGCGTGTGCCAGGTTTCACACAAAAGTTGGCATTTATAAAAACTGAACTTGACATGAAAATGTGCTCACCTTCCCACAAAGCTTAGACCATGCGTAAGCACAGTTTATAGTAGTTGAAGTATTGCATTGCAAGCAGGCAAGTCTATTAGTATTTTCTGCAAATGGAGGAAAAGAACAGGTTAAACAGGTTAATAACAAGATGCAATAATTTGCCATTAGTGAGAAGAGAGAATCTATTTAGTTTGTCTTTGCATTTGAAAATAATTAGAAATAGGCATTTACAGTGCCTTGCGAAAGTATTCGGCCCCCTTGAACTTTGCGACCTTTTGCCACATTTCAGGCTTCAAACATAAAGATATAAAACTGTATTTTTTTGTGAAGAATCAACAACAAGTGGGACACAATCATGAAGTGGAACGACATTTATTGGATATTTCAAACTAATGCTTGTTCATGCGCGCAGTTTCAGAACGGGTCTGATTTATAATGGAAACCTGCACCAAGTTTATAAATCTCTATTTTTGTATGTGCTCAGTCTTCTCAGAAATACCGCACACAGATTTTTAGTGTGACATTTACACAAGCGGTTATGAGACCCCAGGTGAATCCATGTGAAAGCTATGATCCCTTAAATCCACTTCAGTGTAGATGAAGGGGAGGATTATTTTTAAGCCTTGAGACATGGATTGTGTATGTGTGCCTTTCAGAGGGTGAATGGGCAGGACAACAGATTTTAAGTGCCTTTGAATGGGGTATGGTAGTATTACCAGGCGCACCGGTTTGTGTCAAGAACTGCAACGCTGCTGGCTTTTTCACGCTCAACAGTTTCCCATGTTTATCAAGAATAGTCCAGTACCCAAAGGACATCCAGCCAACTTGACAACTTTTGGAAGCATTGGAGCGAGCATGGGCCAGCATCCCGGCGGAATGCTTTCGACACCTTATAGAGTCCAAGGAAGGTGTTTCTAATGTTTGGTATGCTCAGTTTATACTTTGTACTTCTCACTGATCACTTCCATTTTTTTCTGGCCCTCCGCTGAGAGCAGGCGTGGATATGGAGGTGGTCCGACCCCAAGCTCCTATTACGGGGGTCATGAGTCTCCCCCCATCCTCTGTACTGGATCCAGGGCCTCTGGTTCCCAACCTCCAGCCTGCCTACCAGCACAGACGCCTCCCCTCCACAGCACCCAGTGAGGCCAGCATGGGTGAGTCACACTTAACAGCGGGTGCCATCTGTTAAGTTTTTTTCTCCCTTAATTAAAACGGTGTCAGACACGGGTGCCTAGGTTTTTATGCTTGAGTCTTATGCTCAAAAAGATACATTTAAGGATAAATACTCACACTGTTGAAGAGTTTGGAAAAATGCAGATGCTAATACCTTCATTGCTTTGTAACGATGACTAACGTGCCGATTTCCTCTCCAGAGCTGGACAGCGGTGTCGACCCAGAGACTGGAGAGAAAGCCCAGAGATGACAACACCACTCTTCCGCTGTTTCTACCTGGCCTGATATAATGAATGTCTAGAACAGGTCAAGTGGTTTGGAACCTGGCTGTACAGACTCTCAATGTTGTGAAATAATTTTCTCATCCCCTTTACATTGGTAGGTGAACAAGCATTTAAAAGTATCCATCAAGGAATATGAGGGGAAGTTTTTTTATTAGGGTGTATGGAGGCTTTTGGCACACTGCCATCTGCTTCTGTACAGGGCAGGGAAAAGCAAACCTTTAAATACTTTTATGGCATTTCATTGCTCCCTTTTCTCATATTCTGGGCCACTGTCCAGATGAGTCAACAAAGACTCCACTCCCTTCATATTGCTTTGAATGGTCTTCTCAGGTCAGAGTATAGAGATAAAGCCCAGGAATCCATGTACTTGCACGGTCTGTTGACATGTACAGTACCAGTTAAAGGTTAGGACACACCTACTCATTCAAGGGTTTTTCCATTGTAGAATAATAGTGAAGACATCAAAAACACAATAACACATGGAATCATGTAGTAACCAAAAAAAAGTGTTAAACAAATCACAATATATTTCATATTTTAGATTCTTCAGAGTAGCCACCCTTTACCTTGACAGCTTTGCACACGCTTGGCACTCTGAACCAGCTTCACCTGGAATGCTTTTCCAATAGTCTGGAAGGAGTTCCTACATATGCTTAGCACTTGTTGGCTGCTTTTCCTTCACTCTGCGGTCTAACTCTTCCCTAACAATCTCAAGTGGGTTGAGTTGGGTGATTGTGGTGGCCAGAATCTGATGCAGCACTCCATCACTCTCCTTGGTCAAATAGCCCTGACACAGCCTGAAGATGTGTTGGGTCAATGTCCTGTTGAAAAACAAATGATAGTCCCACTAAGCGCAAACCAGATGGGATGGCATATCGCTGCAGAAGCCATGCTGGTTAAGTGTGCCTTGAATTCTAAACAAGTCACTGACAGTGTCACCAGCAAAGCACCCCCAAACCATCACACCTCCTCCAACACACATGCTTCACCGTTGGAACCACACATGCAGAGCTCATCCGTTCACCTACACCGTCTCAGAAAGACACGGTGGTTGGAACCCAAAATCTCATATTTGGTCTCAACCAAAGGACAGATTTCCACCGGTCTAATGTCCATTGCTCGTGTTTTTTTGGCACAAGTCTGATTGTCCTTCAGTGGTGGTTTCTTTGTAGCAATTCAACCATGAAGGCCTGATTCACGCAGTCTCCTCTGAACAGTTGATTTGGAGAGTTGTCTGTTACTTGAACTCTGTGTAGCATTTATTTGGGCTGCAATTTGAGGCTCGTAACTCTAATGAACTTATCCTCTGCATTAGAGGTAACTCTGGGTCTTCATTTTCTGTGGCGGTCCTCATGAGAGCCAGTTTCATAGCGCTTGATGGTTTTTGCTACTGCACTTCTAGAAACGTTAAAATTGACATTTTCCAGATTGACTGACTCATGTCTTAAAATAATGGACTCTCCTTTCTCTTTGCTTATTTGAACTTTTATTGCCATTAGGTATTTTACCAAATAGGGCTACCTTGTCACAATGCAAGTGACTGGCTCAAACACATTTAAAGAAATTCCATAAAAATGTACTTAAGGCAAACCTGTTAATTGAAATTCATTACAGGGGACTACCTCATGAAGCTGGTTGAGAGAATGCCAAGTGCGCAAATCTGTCAAGGCAAAGGGCGACTATATTTTGATTTGTTAAACACTTTCTTGGTTACTACATGATTCCATGTGTCATGTCATAGTCTTCACTATTATTCTACCATAAAATGAAGAAAAACCCTGGAATGAGTAGGTGTGTCCACTAGAGGTCGACCGATTATGATTTTAACGCTGATAGTGATTATCGAGGACCAAAAAAAGCAGATACCAATTAATCAGACGATTTTATATATATATATATGTAATAATGACAATTACAATACTGAATGAACACTTATTTTACTTAATATAATAAAATCAATTTATCCTCAAATAATGAAACATGTTCAATTTGGTTTAAATAATGCAAAAACTAAGTAAGTGTAATATGTGCCATGTAAAAAAAGCTAATGTTTAAGTTCCTTGCTCAGAACATATGAAAGCTGGTGGTTCCTTTTAACATGAGTCTTCAATATTCCCAAGTAAGAAGTTTTAGGTTGTAGTTATTGTTAGGACTATTTCTCTCTATACCATTTGTATTTCATATACCTTTGACTATTGGATGTTCTAATAGGTACTTTAGTATTGCCAGCCTAATCTTGGGAGTTGATAGGCTTTAAGTCATAAACAGCGCAATGCTTGAAGCACAGCAAAGAGCTGCTGGCAAACGCAGGAAAGTGCTGTTTGAATGAATGCTTATGAGCCTGCTGCTGCCTACCACTGTTCAGTCAGACTGCTCTATCAAGTCTTAATTATAATAACACAGAAATATGAGCCGTAGGTCATTAATATGGCCAAATCCGAAAACTATTATTTTGAAAACAAAACACTTATTCTTTGTGAAATATGGAACCGTTCTGTATTTTATCTACCGGGTGGCATCCCTAAGTCTAAATTTTGCAGTTACATTGCACAACCTTCAATGTTGTCATAATTATGTACAAGTCTGGCAAATTAATTACGGTCTTTGTTAGGAAGAAATGGTCTTCACACACTATACACTGACTCTGCACAGAACGCCAGAGAAGTGACAATTTCCCTAGTTAAAAGAAATTCATGTTAGCAGGCAATATTAACTAAATATGCAGGTTTAAAAAGATATACTTGTGCATTGATGTTTATGGTTCGGTACATTGGCGCTAAGACGGTACTTTTTTCATGAATGCGCTTGTTAAATCACCAGTTTGGCGAAGTAGGCTGTGATTCAATGATAAATGAACAGGCACCGCATCGATTATATGCAACGCAGGACAAGCTAGATAAACTAGTAATATCAACCATGTGTAGTTAACTTGTGAATATGTTAAGATTTTTATAAAGACTCAGTTTAATGCTAGCTAGCACCGTACCTCGGCTCCTTGCTGCACTCGCATAACAGGTAGTCAGCCTGCCACGCAGTCTCGTGGAGGGCAATGTAATCGGCCATAATCAGTGTCCAAAAATGACGATTCCCGATTATGAAAACTTGAAATGTGCCCTAATTAAATTGCCCATTCCGATTAATCGGTTGACCTCTACTCCAGACTGGTACTGTATATGTGTAAAGTTGCAAACATAAGGAATCAAAAAAAGAAAACCATGACCTATTGCATGGTTTTATGACTTCCTAATAGGCCTATTCAACACATTCAGGGATGGGAGTTATGGCCCAGATAAAATAGAACCTTGATGTAACCGGAAGTAATATTTTATTATCTGTTGTGTACTCAGATCTGGTTTATTTCAATATGCTGTGGTGAATAGCATTTTTTTTTTTCATGCATTTAACTTTAATAAAGCTGAAGTTAATATTTTTATGTCTGTTGCTGAGAGAAACCTATCCTTCTTAAAAAGGCTCAAAACAGTATAACCTGTTTCCACTTTAACTGGGTACTACAGTGCTATAAACAATGAGTATCATTTAAGATACTTATTTAATCTGCCACGACTAAAGATATACAATGAACTGTGAGTCAGACCGCATTCGATTTGAATTTTATAGCAAATCAAACATACATGGCTACTGTGATGCTTGATTATCGACACACATACTTGGTTGAGAACAGACAATCCAGGCCAAACATTTAGTATTTTTGCAAAATAGCATCCCAAAAGAGAACAGTAGGCTGTACTATGTACACTAGCGGTCTGTTGGCCCACTGGTCTACCAACCCATTTCTTTCCTCATTTATCTTCATTCTGCTCCCTGTCCTCCTCCAGCCTGGTCATCGCCTTTCTTCTTGATTCCAGACACAATGTCATCAATGCGGAGCAGCAAGATGGCCGTCTGAAAGGCAAGAAGAGATCAAAATTACATTAGTGGGGTTCACTGAAACCAGTGACTGTTTTAAGTCATAAAATGAAAAGAGAGACACTAAAGGTGCCCTGAGTTTCATTGTATTCACTTTGATGTGAAGGAGATAAGGCACTGGAAAGCACTCATCCTTTAGAGTAGTAGGAGTGAAAATGTTTTTGCATGGTGTCTGACTGCATTCACTACTGACAAAGTAAAACAGAATTCGTCCATGCCTTGTACAATATGTTTTAGTCTCAAGCATTTGTTGCAGATACATTTGAGATGAATCTCACTTTCAACAGCAGCCCATTAGCCCCTCTTACCTCCACAGCAGTCTTGTAAGTCTGGGCCTTGACAGCCAGCGGCTCACAGATGCCAAGCTCCATCATGTCTGCCAAGGTGCCAGTCTCTCCGTTCACACCCCATGATGCACAGGCCTCCAGGGTGTGCTTGGCCTACAGAGGGGGGAGGGGGGTTAAAATAAATAAAACAACATAGCTGTGCCCAACAAAATGATAAAGGCGCATATTTTAGAGCAAAACCACACGTACCCTGAGAGAGGTGAGCACACGGATGGTTGAGGCACCACAGTTTTGGATGAGTGTACGGGGGATAACCTCCAGGGCCTGGGCCACGGCACGGTAGGGCCACTGCTCCACCCCAGTCAGGGTCTTGGAACGCTCCATCAGCCTCTTGGACACAGCCATTTCCACCGCCCCACCTCCAGGGAGTAGAGATGGGTCCAGTAGCACGTTACGACACACCTGCATTGCATCCTGCAAGTTACGCTCCACCTCCTGAGGGACAGAGAGACACACACCATCAACACTGTTTGGTTCCACAATGAAGCATTGAGCATAATAGGATACCATGAGGATCAAATCATCCTGTCTTTACACGGTATGCCTGAAAATTAGCTGCTTTTGCCGCAACGGAGACGTCTTAACATATTCTTGTGCATGAGGGGTAACTTGATACGTACAGCCAGGATCTCTTTGCTGGCTCCTCTCAGCAGGATGGTGCAGGCTTTGGGGTCTTTGCACTCTGTGACAAAGGTGAAGTACTCATCTCCAATCTTCTTGATCTCAAACAGGCCGGCGCCGGTTCCCACGTCCTCCTCACGCAGCTCATCTGTACGGCTGGCGATGCGAGCCCCACATGCCCTGAGAATATGATATCAGCGTTAATAGTCAATTAACAATTTAAAAGGATTAATAGTTAGCACATCTTCAGAATACTATACTGTGTGGAATGGATCTTACCTTGAAATGCGGTTGTTGTCAGTCTTTCTGACACGGCGGATGGCTGTGATGTTGGCCTTCATCAGATAGTGTTGTGCCAGGTCTGGGGAGATGAGTGGAGAGGTGAGTTTCTCTGGTCTGTGCAGGGGAGCTTTGGTGGATTAAGAGCGGTTGCTAAAATTGTACATACAGATTTTGTATGTGAAGTACCTGAGATGCCCTTCTCGGTGAAGATGAGGTCTGGCTTGAGGCGGATGATGTCTTCACAGATTGTCTGGATGTACTCTTCCTCCATCTGAAGGATTCTAGAAAAATCCTCCTCACGTGTGATCTCAATGTCAGTCTGCATAGGAACACAACATTTATTGGCCAGTACCTACTACTGTTATTTTTATACTGTATGTGTGTGCTGGTAATGCATTTGTGTGGATATATGAATGACACTGTGTACATGTGTTTTCAGTACCTGGCTCTCGCCCTTCTTGTACTCCAGGGAGCAGTCCAGCAGGATGATGCGGGGGTTCTTGATCATTCTGCGCATGCGGGGGTGAGTGACGTCCTTGTTGACCATCACGCCTTTTAGCACACATGAGTCCTCAATGAAGCCACCAGGCACCTATAACCATAGCAAAACAAGGAGGAATCAACCAACCTGGTGTCATTTTCCCAATGACCACACCCATGCCATACTTATTGATGTCAATGTTGTAACCGCAAGACCTTTAACGCTTACCTTCTCCACTTTGGCGTACAGCTTAATGTTGATCTCCTTGCGCCCGTGCTCCTCCAACTCCACAGTGCGCACGGCATCCAGGGCAATATTACACGCCATGGTAGACCAACGGCTCAAGGCCTTGGTGCAGATGGCAGAGTTGATGATCTTCAGCATCTGCGCCCTGTCATTCACATCCACCGGGGTGCTGGGAGGGAACAGAGACAGTCGGTCAATAGAATGGAGTGTAAAAGTGTGCGAGGGAGGATTGTGTGTGTAAGTGAATGCAATCTATACCTGATGTCTTTGAGCATCTCAAGCATGTCGTCAAGGGCGTGTCTGTAGGCACTGATGATGACTGTGGGGTGCATCTGCTGCTCCAGGAACTGCTCTGCTACAGACAGCATCTCCCCAGCTAGAGACCGACAAAATATTGAAAAAATATGTTAACCAAGAGCTGTTTTAAAAATGTGCACACTCAGTACGATGGCTTAGAGGACGATTGATTCTTACGCATCATCAACGTGGCCCTCTCGGAGTCGGAGTGCCACAACATCCAGTCCTAAATAGCCTGAAGCTCAAAAGGGTACATTGACTATGTTGAAGAGGTTGACTGGATCTCAGTCAATTCCATGTCAATGGAGTGAGATGAAATACTTCCACTACCAGGCCACTTACCAAGGATGATGACTGACGTGGTGCCGTCTCCCACCTCCTCATCCTGGGTGCGGCTGATCTCAATCATGGACTTGGCTGCCGGGTGCTGCACTTGAATCTGTGTTTGTTTACAGGAAAGATAACTTTAACAGACCTGAATTTGTTTACATTTACCATCTTCCAAATACAGTGTAAGGGTGCTTATGGGAAATGTAGTGCAGAAACCTCACCTCTCGGAGGATGGCATTGCCATCGTTGGTCATGACAATGCCGCCCATGGGGTCTAGCAGCATCTGTTAATAGATAGGGAAAGGTTAAGACAGTTGTATTTTGGTGTCACTTTGGGATTTAAGTATCTAAGGGCCAGGAATTGTGTCTTGGTACAAACCTTCATCATGGCTCTTGGTCCCAGGCATGTTCTGATGACATCTGCTATTGCCTGTAAAAGTAGACTTCGTAAGGCTGCAGGAATTTCTCATGTTTCATTATCGCAATTAAACCTCAGTCAGAAGTAAAATTATTGGGTAATGGGAAGGGGAAGTCCGAGTGGTGTGTCATCTTTACCTTTGCTGCACTGATGTTCCCTTTCTGAACCTTGCGTCCAGACTCTCTTTTCATATTCTGGCCTAAAGAGAGAAGATCATTGAGGTGGCGACAGAGAGGGGCAGTCTCTTAACTAGGCCTATACTCAAAATGACTGACCATGATGCTGCGGTTTGTTCAGTGTATTTAGAAACTTGACGGACAACATGGTAGGCCAACAAGTGTGTAGTTATAAGTACATTTAATTTCTGAAATTACATTTGCAAGATTGTCTGCACCATCGTTAGCTACCGTGTTGCCACTGCCCGAACCAGATACTGAGACCAACCCCAAAAACGGGGAGACACCAGGGAAATAGCTCACCTTAAAATGTAACTTAGCTAGTAAGGCAGCTAGCAAATTATTATCCATTAATCTTACCCGAAGGGTTTGTCTAACTACGTTTGATGACGTGCATAACAATACCAAATAGAATGCTAGCAGAACTGTATCCCTGTTTATTCCCCAAATTTGATAAGTTTATAGCCGATTGTTCCGCTAACAGCGCAGCATGACTGTCACAACTCGAGACATCACTGGCTAGCTAGGCCCGAACGCCGGGCATCACCTCACGTGAATGAAAAAGCTCACAAATTTAGCAAGATATAAAATACACTTAAAACACTAATGTATTTAATTCATTGATAAATGTTGTCACTTTATCACTCACTCAACACGACGATTGGTCTTCCCATCATTTTGGCAGCGTGCGTAGATCAACCGGCTACCAAGTTCTCAAACGCAGCACAGGAAAGGCTAATTTGTTTGTGGCTGGGCGGGTTGGGAAATAAATGACCAATTAAGGACGAGGGAATTTTGATGAACAGCCGTACAACCCAATCTGCGTGACTACGAAAGAGGAAGTCGCCAGTGGGCGCTATCTTCACGTTTATATTGTTTCCTCGTGTGATTACCCTAGCAAATTAAATCCTATGTCGCAGTACATATGGACATTATATTGAAACCCAATAAATGACCAGCTCTGTTGTATCAATTATGTGCATGACGGCATAAAACTACCTGTATCTTCAAACGTTTAGCTACATTTACTAGGCTTACCATTTGGTGCACTGTACGTACAACCTTCATCACGCACATGTATTGCATTTTGGGATATGTAGTCCAGAAAGAAACAAGACCATTCTGTAACGTATCAAATACCCATGCATTGGACATTGCCCGAGCTTGACAACTCTCTTTTCATGAAAGAAACATCAAATTATGTCAGTAGTTACTCAAACGCAAATAAAAGCTCAACGAGACGTAAGTCAAATGTCACGTAAAACATAAATCGCAGAAGAGGGGCTAGCTGATGTAACTACTATACATTCTAGGAAAATAAATAATTCCAATAAATAGCACTGTAATTTCCAATAACAAATAAACATATCTCTAACAAAAAATACTAATATGTGGATTATGTGCGAAATTGTGTATATAACACGAAACAAAATAGTGATATTGAGTGTCTAAGTATGTAAAAATCAAATCGAGTTCAATTTGATAAATTCGGGACAATGAGGCATTTCAAACGTTTTATTTATTTAACTAGACAAGTCAGTTAATAAGAACAAATTCTTATTTACAATGACGGCCTACCGGGGCACAGTGGGTTAACTGCCTTGTTCTGGGGCAGAACGTCAGATTTTTACCATATCAGGTCGGGGATTCAATCCAGCAACCTTTCGGTTACTGGCCCAACTAGGTTGCCTCTCCTCAAGAGCATTTATGGAAGATGCACAAAAGTGTGCAAATGTATGTCAAAAAGAAAGACATACCCAGATGAGATGCTTGGCATAAAAGTCCAACTGAAATCTAAGCCTGTCCATAGTGCTTCAGTAGTCTTCACCCTATTTTCACACAAAATTGGATAAGAGTGTCTGCTAAGACACAGTTTCCCAAACTCAGTACACAGCTGATTCAAATAACCAACTCATCATCAAGCTTCGACTATTTGAGAAAACTGTGTCGTGCTAGGGGGGAAAAAACTACATCTGCACGCAGGGGGGCCCAAGGACCGAGTTTGGGAAACCACATGCTAAATGACCAAAATGTAATGTCAAATGTATTTTCTTGTCTAAATCTTTTTGTATCAGATATTTTGTAACTTTTTGTTTGTTTTTTGTGTTTGTACCCTCTTTTTTCTCCCTCATCACTGCAACTCCCCAAGGGGCTCGGGAGGCAAAGGTCGAGTCATCCTCCGAAACATGACCCACCAACCTCGCTTCTTAAAACCCACCCACTTAACCCGGAAGCCAGCTGCACCAATGTGTCAGAGGAAACAACCTTGTGAAACACCGGAGGAAACACAACTGACAACAGAGGTCAGCCTGCAAACACCCGGCCAGCCACAAGGAGTCGCTAGAGCGTGATGAGCCAAGTAAAGCCCCCCGGCCAAACCCTCCCCTTACCCGGACAACGCTGGGACAATTGTGCACCGCCCTATGAGACTCCCAATAACAACCGGTTGTGATACAGCCCGGGATCAAACCCGGGTCTGTAGTGACGCCTCAGTGCCTTAGACCGCTGCACCACTCGGGAGGCCCCTGTATCAGACATTTTATTCTATTTTTATCTATTTGCTTAGCAGGCACTTTTTTATTTGTACCCGTAAGCAACTTTGCAAAAACTGTTGCACATAATTTTTCATTTTCTACATTTATCTATAGTCTGACTGAGGTACCTTACTCAGAGTCAAGGACGCTACACTAGTATGCCTTTCTTGGGAATATTAATAGCAACCACCAAGTCACCAGTTTAACTGCAAAACCAATCTGCACATGTTGCCTATTACTGTACTTGCAGATGCTCCATCCTCTCACATTGAGAACATTACTCTTTTGAAGCCCCATGAAAAAACTGCAGATTTTTTTATTTAGAAGTCCTCTATGTTATGAGTATTCAGTGTTGCTGGTAAGGCACAGAAACCCAAAGGAGATCTTCTGTTCGGGAAACTGTGTATTGCAATGGATGGCTCCTTTTTCCCCCTTATAGTTCATGTCTTCTGCTTCTTTGCCAGTCCACCCACTCATCCCTTGTTTTTTCTTCTCTCTCTTCATTGCGCTCTCACAAGTCTTCTCTGGCAGTGCCCAGGACAAGGGGATGTGTGGCCTCCTCCTTCAGATATTTGAGGAAATTATTCACCTCACGGCCACCCTATTGACAGATACAGACGGTTAAAACTGTGAATGAAAGTATCAGAATATTGATTACAGAGCATTAAGTGTTATTTAATCCATGTCCTTTGGAGGAGGAAAAGTGGTAGCCTAACCTTGTATTTCCGAGGTTGGTCCTTCTGTCCTGCTGAGACGAAGAAAATAGCGGGGAAACTGGGAAGAAGGACAACAACAGATGAGATTAAAATAGCAGACCGGTCTCTTCAGTTTACCAGCAAAGTAGTCCTCCAAGAACCTCTCCAGGGATTTCCCGTCCCGTCTGCAATGGATGGACAGATTAGCAGTGTGACAGCTGGCCAGACTGCATAAGGAAGGGTCTGTGATGGTCATGTGTTGTCGTAACTCACGTGAACTCCTCCTGCATGCTGTACTTGTGGCCCTCCCTGTTCCTGATGGTGATGAGAGGTAGCTCTCCCCTGGGCCAAACTCCTCCTCCAGCTCATCCTGGAACTCTGCTCTGTTGGCCACAGCGTAACTCAGCCCCTGAGACTGGAACTGAGTGGTCACTTTCATCACCCTAGGGAGAAAGATGGGGTAGTGAAAGTGATGGAGAGAGAAAAAGAGAGAGGTGGATATCAGGTAAGAGCAGTTTCTTTCCCCGTGCTGTGGCCCTCACCAGCTGGCCATCAGGTTTATAGGGACTAAGTGAATTTGCCCCATGCCATCATCACGCTGTCCTCAAACTTGCTGTTGAGTCGTGGGGGCCGGAAGAGCACCACCGTTCTGGTTAAGAGAGACACAAGAGGAGAGTGACATCATCATAAGGTACTACTACTAGGCAATAATCTATGATGTCATATCCAACTAATGTGCCCTCATAGTCTAGTGACCAGAGGTCTGAATGTTCAGAACCCAGGTGGGATTATATGTAAGGGGAGCTACAGCACATACTCTGATTCCACGCCGTGTTTGAGGCCCAGGCTCAGGTTTGCAGTGTGGGCAAAGCGGTGGCTGTCTCTCATTGCACTAGACGCCTTCAAAAACTCAGCCATCTGAGAGCTGTCAGCACCTGAGAAAAAAACTGACAGCAAGGAGGGAGAATATAAGTCCCTCATATAGTTCATTAAAAATATACATGCAATTGTTTTATTTCAATAGACTAAAGGTTCTCTACTTTGCAGTGATTAATAAAGTGAACTCACCAACCACACTGGCTTCAAAATTGTTGAATGCATCCAGGTCTCTCTCATTGTGCAGAGGAATGGAACTGGGACCTGCCTGTTTTTTCACGAAGCTCACAATGCCATATATGGGAACATGGGACAACATTAGATGAGTCATACATACACTAAAAACACAGACACAAACCAGAGCAGCAATGATTTTAAAGTAGCCACCTGCACTCCTGGGTCCATCATAAGCAGCAAAGTCCTCTCCATTGCGCAAGATTTTGAGTGTGGTGGGGTACCCATTGACGCCAAAACGTCCACACGTCTCAGAGTTCACTGTGCAGTCTATCTGGAGAAAATGACAGAAACCTGTTTAATAGCAGTGCATTCAGAGTGGCGGTATGTAGAAGCAGCCCTGATGTTAAAGCTACTGTGGGAACTGATCTCAATTCACCAATAAAGATAAAAGAGAAGCAACAGAGCTATCATGGAAAGTTGACCCCCACATTTTAAAGCAATACCCATCCTGTGGAACAAAAATGGATTGTAACGAATCTGGATGCAAGGAAATAAAATGCATCCCCTGGGTGTCATGTGTGGAGAAACTAGTATACTCACTTTAGCTAAAGATACTGTCCCTTTTCGTTTTGTTGCTGCAGTTTCATATTCTGGGGCTAGTTGCTGGCGGTGACCACACCTGAAAGAGAGATCGGATGAAGGGAGGCGCCATACAAAGGAAGCGAATGATAAAATGTCACAAATGCTTGAGGCAAGTGTGACAGCTGAGATATCAGGTGACTTAGAAAAGTGTTAAAGAGAGACCTAGACTAGTCATAATCCACTACTCAAACATGTCAGCGCAGAATGCACAAATAATCTAACACTGTTAGTTTGAATTGAGCAGACACATTGAGTCATTAAAGCGATCTAGATTAAGACAGTTTTATCGGCTAACGTTAGCTGCACAGTTCTAACTGTAAATAGTTAAACTATCTACAACATTGTGCAGTATAATCGATATTAAAATCATGTTTAGTAATGGCTGTCGTTCGTGCGTGCTAATTCATTAGCTACAACGTTAGCTATAACATTGTTTACTAAGGCGCGAAGAACTCCACCAACAGTCTCGTACTCTGCTACCGTGTAATCGAAATCAGAATTCCGGAGCTCGAGCACGTCGCTGGCGGCTACAAAGACGTTCTGCTGAGACAACGCAAAAAGCAAGAACAGGCTAAATGGACCCAAGGTACCCATCGCAGCAGAATTAATTGCTCCCAATAGCTATATACTGTAGCTGATATCCTCTGCTTTTCACTACCTCTCACTGCTCTGCATTCGTTCACTGCCGGGTGGGCGTGAGTGTAGTAGAGCCGTTACCAGGCACATCTGTGTGGGTCTAGTAGACGTCTAGATGTGCGCCTTGGAGATTGCACTCTTATAACATCTCAGTCATCAACGAAAGGAATTAATCAAAAAAGGCAAACGGATAAATTACGTTTATTTTGTATAAAATATATAACTCTTGTACAGGTAGTATTACCGTGCAATACATGCACAACTCAGGGAATTGAAAAAAGTATTTTAAAAAAAACAACATGTACATTATTGGACTAAACACCATTTGTCTATTTATAGTATTTATTCAACTTTTGCCACACTAAGAGACTATGTTCCCTCGTCCCTCAGTAGTGCATTTGAGTGATAACTTTTAGACAAAGGGTGTATTTCTTTCAATAAATTAGTGATGTACAGTTACACAGTGCTCACTGTCAAAATTGGTTCTGGTAAAAATTGAAAAGCTGCCATCTTTCGAGCTGCTGGTGTTGCTTCAGCTCAGATGATTCTGATATGAGTTTATTAAAAGCATTCATATGCCCTCAATGTTGCTTCCAGATTTCACCAGCCTTGAACTGGTTAGTATGAATATACTGCAGTCAAGTATCTTCTCTGCTCCTCTCCTTTGAAGTATCTGAATTTAGTTCTGTCCTTTCTGGGTTGGTTCTGTCAAGTTCAGTCCTGCTCCTCATCTGTGACTGTCTGCTGTTCAGTGGTCACAGCTTCGTCCTCTAAGTTGACCTGGCGGGCAGCGGTGTGGAACAGGCGCATCAAGTCCCGAAACCGCCGAGACACCTGGACAAGAGAGAGATAAAAGAGTCAGTGGACGAGGGTTCATTTCACAAGCCAAGACTTTTCAACAAGTGTATTACTGTTGGATTTTTTATAGTTTGGTTACAAAAAAACAACCTTCACCTCATTGAGTGTCTTATTGCCAAGTTGGGTGGAAATTGCCTGGAAAGTACTCTGATTGGCACCTTGCTGCTGACAGGTGGTTAGAATGACACGGTCAGCCTCCCTGTAACCCAAAGAGGATTATCACTCTAACAAAAACATGTTAAAACATTAAACAAATACAAAACATTTTCAGGCTCGTCTTTCTCACCTTGTCCAGAGTATGACCTTCTCCCCACTGGCAGTGAGGGAGATGTTTTTGGCACACACCGGGGGATCGGAAGAGGGGCTGGGACAATGCTGCAGGGGGGTCAGGGGGTTCTCCATCTCCCCGCTAAAGGCTGTTGGGTGGCGATCAGACACCCCCGATCCTTCTCCATCCCCCTTACTCCTCTTTGGCAAGGGGCTGTTTTCTCTCTCCCCATCCTTCCACTCTTCCTCATCATCCTCATCATCCTCCTTCTCAGTGAGGGGGAGTGAGCCTTCCTCAGGACCCTCCCATGAAGGGGCTCCTTGCTTTTCTGAAAAGCATAATGGTTGTTTATCTGCAATGTGTGAAAGAGTTTAAAGGGTGGCTGAACTTCCTGATTTGACTCTAGTGTTTTGTCTCGTTCAGAAATGCAGCAATCATGACTGAAGCCAAACAAGAGTTGTCCAACTGGCCTTCACCACCACAGACCACGTGTATGGCGTTGTGTGGGCGAGCAGTTTACTGATGTCAACGTTGTGAACAGTGTTCCACGGTGGCTGTGGTTTATGGTATTGGCAGGCATAAGCTACGGACAACGATTGCATTTTATCAATGGCAATTTGAATGCACAGAGATACCGTGACGAGATCCTAAGGCCCATTGTCGTGTTATTCATCCGCCCCAATCACCTCATGTTTCAGCATGATAATGCACAGTCCCATGTTTTAAGGATCTATACACAATTCCTGGCAGCTAAAAATGTCCCAGTTCTTTCATGGCCTGTATACTCACCAGACATGTCACCCATTGAGCATATTTGGGATGCTCTGGATCGACGTGTACAACAGCATGTTCAGTTCCCACTAATATCCAGCCACTTCACACAGCCATTGAAGAGTGGGACAACATTCCACAGGCCACAATCAACAGCCTGATCAACTCTATGTGAAGGAGATGTGTGGCGCTGCATGAGGCAAATGGTGGTCACACCAGATACTGACTGATTTTCTGATCCACGCACTAACTTTTTTTTTAAGGTATCAATGACCACCAGATGCACGTCTGTATTCCCAGTCATGTGAAATCCATAGATTAGGGACTAATTCATTTATTTCAATTGACTGATTTCAAAATATGAAATGTAACTCAGTAAAATCTTTGAAATTGCTGCATGTTGCGTTCATATTTTGGTTCAGTATAGATAACTTGACCAGGTCTTGAAGTCGTCTAGGCTAGATAGTGCTGGCTTACTTATTATTTGGGGCGGCAGGGTAGCCTAGTGGTTAGAGCGTTGGACTAGTAACCGGAAAGTTGCGAGTTCAAACCCCCGAGCTGACAAGGTACAAATCTGTCGTTCTGCCCCTGAACAGGCAGTTAACCCACTGTTCCCAGGCCGTCATTGAAAATAAGAATTTGTTCTTAACTGACTTGCCTGGTTAAATAAAGGTAAAATAAAAAAAATAAATAAATAAAATTTCGCGACCGTGGCAAAATTTTGACATTGAATAGCCTCTCTGGAGCTAGTTAGGGACAGTCAATGAATTACACAATGGAAATGGGACAATTACTTACGTTGCACATCTTTTAGTTGTCTCATTAAATGCCGCCAATATTTGTATATGCAATTCTAAAATGTATAGTTGGTTTGACGTTTAAGTCATAGACACTTGGCAGCATTGAAAAACATTTTGTCCATGTACATTGTCATCTACTGATGGTCCCCAACTAGCCCGATAGGGATATTGAAAGTCAAACATAATTGACCATAGGCATTAAAATCAGGTCGCATCCAGCTGCGCTCCGAATGGATGATTACTTGGGTGCTGACAGCTGTGGGCAGGATTGAAATAAACCCAAAAGGAAAACAGTACCCTTCATTCTGTGACATACCATTTTTTCCTATCATCTCGCAAATCTCAGTTTTGGACAAGACTGACTTTATGACTCTTATCGATGCCACAATGCTGTTTTCAAAACGAGAAATTGCTTTTTAGGGGCAGTCGCACATTAAAGTTTTTCATTCTATAGGTAACCTACAATGTATTTTCAGCCATATTACTTATGTAGATCAGTTTTACTTTAGTTGCTTTTGACCAAATAATGACAACAACCTTAATTCATACAGCATAGGTAGTGCAATTCTTACCAGGATGTGGACTGTTGGCCCCACTGTTGACTTCATCTTTTACTTCAGCGTCCACCTCTTGCTCTTCCTCTTTATCTTCCTCCCTCTCCTCTTCCCTCTCTTCCTCCCTCTCCTCACCGCCTGTCTCAGTGTGGAGGTTGGCTGTGGGGCTGGTTGCCGTGGGGTACAAGGGGTCAAGGCTCTTCATCGCCCTGGGGATGCCATCGGAAGCCTGAGCGAAGACCGCATGTCACATTCTGTTATCTCCATAACTCATTTTATTCACACAGACAGTTTAGAACAACAAAACACTAGACTACGAGGCTACCTTGTTGCCATGGCAGCGAGAGCATCCTTTCCTCTTGTGTCTGCGAAGCTTGGCATCATGGCTGGCACCATGACAGAGGCAGAAGCAGTCCTTTTCTGGCCAATCACACTCCTGTGAAGGAAGACAACCAGCCAAATCAGAATCATAATTGCAAATGCAATTAGAAATCAATAAACAACACAGTCCACATTTCCTCAAACCTTGTAGATGCCATGAGAACCCATCTTTCTCCTCCGGCTGCGACCTGTCATTGGTGGAATCTCTTCTTCCTCTAGATCAGGGAGGGTCACTTCTTCAAAACCACCACTTGCCCCTCCCCCTGACCCCAAGCCAACACCCTCGCCTCCGTCTATTCCGCCCCCTACCTCCTCTGGCCAACAAGCCTCTTCAAACTGCCCTGGACGGGCTGAGGGTGGGCGGAGCTCGTCAAAGAATACCCAGAATTCCCCTTGCAAGTGGGTGTGGCCTTTCAGGAGGGAGGACATCTGTGCTTTAAGCTGTAGAAAACAGAGGTGGATTACACTGGTGATTTAACATAGGTTTACTGTGCTGACAACTAATGTGAATGGTGTAGAATACTGCCATACCTCCTCAATGCTGGCAGGACTGAGGCCAGGTCCCCCCTGCAGAGCACGTACGATTTTCTGGTAGTGAGAAAGGTTTTCCCCAAAACTAATCTCCAGCTGCCTCAGGAAGCGTCGACTCCGCTCAAATGCCTGCTGCTCCTCAAACTGGACAGGACATAAAACATCATAGTCGAAAAGTATTAATGGCTTTTTCAGCAGTGAGAACTTTGCAGATTCACTACAATGTGTTTGGCTACAAGACAAATAATAATTTTGTTGAACATAATTATATTTATTTATCAACACTAGAGGTCGACCGATTAATCGGCATGGCCGATTAATTGGGGCCGATTTCAAGTTTTCATAACAATTGGCGTTGCATATAATCAATGCGGTGCCGGTTAATTTATCATCGAATCACAGTTTACGTCGCCAAACGGGGGATGATTTAACAAATGCGCATTCGCGAAAAAAGCACAATCGTTGCACGAATGTACCTAACCATAAACATCAATGCCTTTCTTAAAATCAATACACAGAAGTATATACAGTGCCTTGAGAAAGTATTTGGCCCCCTTGAACTTTGCGACCTTTTGCCACATTTCAGGCTTCAAACATAAAGATATAAAACTGTATTTTTTTGTGAAGAATCAACAACAAGTGGGACACAATCATGAAGTGGAACGACACTTATTGGATATTTCAAACTTTTTTAACAAATCAAAAACTGAAAAATTGGGCGTGCAAAATTATTCATCCCCCTTAAGTTAATACTTTGTAGCGCCACCTTTTGCTGCGATTACAGCTGTAAGTCACTTGGGGTATGTCTCTATCAGTTTTGCACATCGAGAGACTGAAATTTTTTCCCATTCCTCCTTGCAAAACAGCTCGAGCTCAGTGAGGTTGGATGGAGAGCATTTGTGAACAGCAGTTTTCAGTTCTTTCCACAGATTCTCGATTGGATTCAGGTCTGGACTTTGACTTGGCCATTCTAACACCTGGATATGTTTATTTTTGAACCATTCCATTGTAGATTTTGCTTTATGTTTTGGATCATTGTCTTGTTGGAAGACAAATCTCCATCCCAGTCTCAGGTCTTTTGCAGACTCCATCAGGTTCTCTTCCAGAATGGTCCTGTATTTGGCTCCATCCATCTTCCCATCAATTTTAACCATCTTCCCTGTCCCTGCTGAAGAAAAGCAGGCCCAAACCATGATGCTGCCACCACCATGTTTGACAGTGGGGATGGTGTGTTCAGGGTGATGAGCTGTGTTGCTTTTACGCCAAACATAACATTTTGCATTGTTGCCAAAAAGTTCAATTTTGGTTTCATCTGACCAGAGCACCTTCTTCCACATGTTTGGTGTGTCTCCCAGGTGGCTTGTGGCAAACTTTAAACGACACTTTTTATGGATATCTTTAAGAAATGGCTTTCTTCTTGCCACTCTTCCATAAAGGCCAGATTTGTGCAATATACGACTGATTGTTGTCCTATGGACAGAGTCTCCCACCTCAGCTGTAGATCTCTGCAGTTCATCCAGAGTGATCATGGGCCTCTTGGCTGCATCTCTGATCAGTCTTCTCCTTGTATGAGCTGAAAGTTTAGAGGGACGGCCAGGTCTTGGTAGATTTGCAGTGGTCTGATACTCCTTCCATTTCAATATTATCGCTTGCACAGTGCTCCTTGGGATGTTTAAAGCTTGGGAAATCTTTTTGTATCCAAATCCGGCTTTAAACTTCTTCACAACAGTATCTCGGACCTGCCTGGTGTGTTCCTTGTTCTTCATGATGCTCTCTGCGCTTTTAAGGGACCTCTGAGACTATCACAGAGCAGGTGCATTTATACGGAGACTTAATTACACACAGGTGGATTGTATTTATCATCATTAGTCATTTAGGTCAACATTGGATCATTCAGAGATCCTCACTGAACTTCTGGAGAGAGTTTGCTGCACTGAAAGTAAAGGGGCTGAATAATTTTGCACGCCCAATTTTTCAGTTTTTGATTTGTTAAAAAAGTTTGAAATATCCAATAAATGTCGTTTCACTTCATGATTGTGTCCCACTTGTTGTTGATTCTTCACAAAAAAATACAGTTTTATATCTTTATGTTTGAAGCCTGAAATGTGGCAAAAGGTCGCAAAGTTCAAGGGGGCCGAATACTTTCGCAAGGAACTGTATTTTTAAACTTGCATATTTTTTAAATTTTTATTCATGTTAGCAGGCAATATTAACTAGGAAATGTGTCACTTCTCTTGCGTTCATTGCACGCAGAGTCAGGGTATATGCAACAGTTTGGGCCGCCTGGCTCGTTGCGAACTAATTTGCCAGAATTTTATGACAACATTATGACAACATTGAAGGTTGTGCAATGTAACAGCAATATTTAGACTTAGGGTTGCCACCCGTTCGATAAAATACAGAATGGTTCTGTATTTCACTGAAAGAATAAACTTTTTGTTTTTTAAATTATAGTTTCCGGATTTGACCATATTAATGACCAACGGCTCGTATTTCTGTGTTTATTACATTATAATTAAGGCTATGATTTGATATTTGATAGAGCAGTTTGTCTGAGCAGTGGTAGGCGGCAGCAGGCTCATAAGAATTCATTCAAACTTTACTGTGTTTGCCATTAGCTCTCCGCAATGCTTGATTCACACCGCTGTTTATGACTTCAAGCCTATCAACTACTGAGATTAGGCTGGCTATTAGAACATCCAATAGTCAAAGGTATATGTAATACAAATGGTATAGAGAGAAATAGTTGCCGCGTTATAATTCCTATAATAACTACAACCTAAAACTTCTTAACTGGAAATATTGAAGAACTGGGAATATTGAACCACCAGCTTTCATATGTTCTGAGCTAGGAACTTAAACTTGAGCTTTTTTACATGGCACATATTGCACTTTTACTTTCTTCTCCAACACTGTGTTTTTGCATTACTTTAATCAAATTGAGCATGCTTCATTATTTATTTGAGACTAAATAGATTTTATTTATGTATTATATTAAGTTAAAATAATTGTTCATTGTTCATTCAGTATTGTTGTAATTGTCATTATTACAAAAATATATAAAAATGGTCCGATTAATCGGTATCGGCTCATTTTGGTCCTCCAATAATCGCTATAGGCGTTGAAAAATCATCATTGGCCGACCTCTAATGAACACTCTGTTACATTGGGCCTGATCCTTAATAAGCATCTATGAAAATGGCTGTGATGTCATCCTTACCAGACCACACTCCAAAGCCTGCTCCGGGAGGAGGAAGGCCGCAAAGTCTCTGAGGAGGTCTGGCCATTCCCCCAGGACAGGACGGAGCTGGGAGAAGAGCTCCACTGCGCTGCGCCCCTCACCCTCCTGCTCAAACTCATATAGCAGCCCCAAGAACTCCTCCACCTTACCAGGTACGCCCTGAAGGGCTTCCCGCACCTGAGGGAGGAAGCCGGGTTCGAGAGTTAAAGTTAACCTTTTCTTTTTATTGGATAACTGCTACTAATGCTTTGCAACTTGTTTTGAAGTATGTCATTTAGAGTATGCTACCCGAGATCCAAAATCCACTTTACAAAAAACACAATCAATTTTTGTTCCTTACCCTGTTGAGGTAGGCCTGTGCAAAGGCGATGTCCTTGCTCTCTCTGAGGGGGTCGTTGTCTAGAATGTGGTCGTCATAGAGCAGCAGCAGCTTGGACGTATCCTTACTGTCCCTCTCCGGACGACGACTACGCCTCAGACTGCGAGGAGGCCTGCCTCGCCCTGAGGGTACCCAACCACAGGAAAAGAGAGAAGATACAAAACAAGGATTAAAATTAGTACTTATATGGAAGTGAATACTTAGTAGACCATTTCTGATAACCATGAAAACATTTTGTAGTGGGTCTCCATCACCCCTAGACCTGAGACTGACCTCTGCCACGTCCAGCTCCCTTCCCACTGGCTCTGGGGGTTCCCTCCCCAGGGGGCACGTCCTCCTCTCCAGGGACTTTACTGACCCCGCCGTCTCCAGACTCCAGCCCCTCCCCCTTGGTGGGCCCCTCCTCCTCCTCAGAGTTTTCCTCCTGGGAGTTCTGGGAGACGGGGGAGTTGGGTGAGGTGGGGGAGTTTGGAGAGTTGTCCTCCTCAGAGTCACACAGCCTCCCCTCTGAGGCCAGCCATGTCAGCTTCTTCATGGTCTCCTGTGGGATAGATGGTGGGCGACCGTTAGCAGGCTTAAGGAGAACTAATGAAGAGACTATTCTTAACTTTCTAGATATATTAAGGTAGAATCTTGTAAAAATAGAAACATTTGCTATCTGTCTGAACAGGTAACCTTACGCTACTTTCATGCCAAAAAATTCAGACCTAAACTTTTAAGTTACGTACCTGCAGCTCGGGCACTGAGAGAACAGACTCCTCTGAGGCTGATGACATCACTTCCTCTTCATCTTCATCCTGAGTCAGGTCATCAAAATCTTCCTCTTCCTCCTCCTCCCCTTGCCTCTCCTGCTCTCCATCCCCGTCTTTCTCTCCATCCTTCTCTCCTCCTCCATTCGGTCCTCCATTCGGTCCTCCATCTCTTTCTCCCTCTTCTTCCCCCTCTCCACTTCCCTTTCCATCTTCACCCTGCTCTCTGTTTCTCTCCTCCTCTCCCCCTCTTCCACTGTCTCCTTCTCTTTGGTCACCCTCTTCTCCACCATTCTTCTCTCCTCCTCCTCCAGTTTGTTCCTGTGCTACAGTCCTTCCACTCAGCATGCCCATGCCATGCACACCACAATCTCCCTCTTCTTCCCTTCTCTCATCCTCTTCACCACTATTTCCCTCAGGTGGTATGTCAGGTATGTGCGTTGATGTAGCTGCCATGCACCACCTCTCTAGCCCCACCTCTCTCCTCTCTTCTTCTCCCCCTATCTTGTTATTCTCCACCCCATCCTCCCCTCCCTCCATTTCACCAACCACCATTCTCTCCAGGGCGTCAGCATGGCTTTCCAAGCTGGAGCAGGGGCTTCCAGAGGGTGACTCAGAAAGTGTCAGGAGAGGACCCTCCACATCCCCCCATCCCTCCTTCTCTTCCAGCTCCCCCTCGTCCCGTAATCCCTCCACCAATCGGTGCAGCTGCTCCTCTAAACTCGACCCGGGAGCATATCCGCTAGTCAGAACACTGTTGCTGGGCAACCGGACACTCAGTGCCTGCTGGTAGCCCATTGTACCATTCGGTAAAGTGGTGAGTGGCGAGAGGCAGGAAGGTATGCCATTCGTTAACCCAGTAATATTGTGTTGGGGTGCAGGCGACAGACCAAACGGGAGGCTTTCAGACCGGTGAAACCCATTCTCTGAAGCATTGGATGACACGGACCCGTTTGAAACCAGGCAGTTTTTGGGCACCCATAGCATTTGCATAGAACCATGGGTCGCAGTTTGTACCAGTACATACTGGTCATTCTTAGGGGCTGAGAGGCTCTGGATGATTGACGGAGACATAATATCATGGGAGCTGCTAGACTGGAGTGTGAAAGTGTCTGTATTAGTAATGTTCGGAGTGTATCCAGAAAGGTTCTGGGAATAGGTTAAGGATGGGTCAAACCCAACTTCATCTTTGACCTCTGCATGAATTGGTTGCCCCCAGGTGCTGTTCTGATTGTCGAGGGAGGGGTTCATAGGGCTGGTTTTGATGTTAAGGGGAGGGGAGGGCGTATGAGAGAAGAACACAGGGCTAGACTTTAGCTGGAGCCTGCTATCAGGGGGTGTGGGGGGATAGTTCAGGGAAACTTCCAAGCTGGGTGGGGCAGGCAGGAGGGGCCTGGTCAGAGTACGGGCGAGAGCTGCTCTGGTCTTAGCCTGAGTGTCCTGGTGGGAAGGGGTGGAGTGTGAGGGCCGCTTGGCCAATCTTGGAGCAGCACAGGCACGATGGGCTGAGTTAGTGACCAATGAGGGAGTACCACCATTCTCTGCTGGAAGAGCAAACAAGGGGGGTGGGGGTGATGGCTTTGGGGTAGCTGGTTGGATGGGCAGCAGTTTGCGAAACGGTGCCCGGTAGGGTGTTTTTTTCTCTGTTTGATTGGGACTCATTTGCATTACAAAGAGGGGGGCTCCCACCGGGATGGAGGGTAAGACCTGAACCAATGGCACTGCTCCATGGGCAGGAGTGACAGGAGCCTGGGACAATGGCAGGGCCCTCCGGATTGGAGTGCTGGGGGCCTTGGCCAATAGGATGACCCCTTGTGAGGGGATAGGTCCAGGAACATGGGCCAGAAAGCGGAGTGTATCTGGCAGGGCTTTGGCTAGGGGCGTAAGCGGGGCAGAATGGGTGAAAGCGTAGAAGGGACGAGGTTTAGGGGCAATGGGTGGGCGCTCGCCTTTGTAGTTCATGCAGGGGTGTAGGCGTAGGATGACATTTCTAGGGAGAGATGGGGGATATCGCGTCCCATTGGCGAAAGTGTAAGGAGGTGCTGGAGGAGGTGGAGGTATTCTGGATGGGGATTTCCCATGTGGTTTATTATACTCCATCACTGCCCTGTGGATGAATGGTAGACTCTTCTGTAGAGGAGAAACAATTTACATAGGCATTAGTACCTATTAGTAGTAATAGGGAAGTAAAATGGAGAATGACACATTTTCTCTGATAAGTAAATACTGAGAGTGGTGGTAGGTGAGTTTGTACCCGTAGCCAGTTGGGCATGACGGACATCTCTCTCTCCACTGGGGGGCGCTCCTCCCCTGGCATCACCCTGCTACAAGTCTCCTGCATGGCAGGAACTATGTTGTGCTGACAGTACAACTGAGAGAGAAGAAAATAACAGATAAAGACCAACATGGAAATAGGTGATAACATCAAGGCATGATCAAAACATTGAGAAAGACTGTGATAAGCATCAATGAGTTGTGAGGTCCACACCTTGATAGCGTTGTCAGATGCCTTGTGGCCACACAGCTCCTTGACACGGGAGCGTAGCTGGTCCTGCTTCTTGGTACGGATGAGGTAGCGACACATGAGCTGGTAGGGGAGCTCTGTCTGGCTGAAGTGCTTCAGCCCAAGTACAATAAGCCTGGAACAAAAATCCACATTGCGAGTAAATATCTAGTCTTAAGTCTAACATTCAAACATGCGAGTTGAAATGTGATGCTTGGTTGTAGTAGTAAAGATGACATAGGCCCTCATAGTTCCAACTATGTCGGTGAATGGTCATTGAATGGGTTTGGAGATAGCTAGAGAGAGACCCTATTTTTAGCAAGTGTTAATATTCAGCTCAATACTGAGCAGGCACTCACTGACAAAATACTCATGTTTGGCATGGCTATTTTTGACCAGTGTGTAAAATGTTTATTTTTTAAATTAAAAGTTTGTTGTTGTTTGTGAACATGAGCTCCTGTGGAGGTTGTGTCCCCACGCAGGACGTGCAGGACGTGCAGCATGTGTAAACGTGTGTGTGTGTGTGTGTGTGTGTGCAAACGTGTACCTGTCCTCTCCGCGTGTGTAGAAGTTGTTCTTGGTGCGTGGAGGGTGCAGTGCGGGGTCCAGGCTGCAGTGAGGCAGGAGCTCTGGGTAGAGGAAGACGGAGCGGGTGGCGAGCAGCCAGGCCGTCTCAGCATGCAGCAGAGGGTATGTACGCACTGCAGGGACAACCAAACACTTACACGCAATTCACAAAACCAACCCTCTGACACACATAGATAACACAAAACAGCTACACACACAGGCTATCAATACCATCTTTAGTTCATACAATTCAGACTCACATTTTTACATTACATATGAACCACACACACACCAGACCTCCCTGTTCATTACCATTGTTAGAGTGTGTTTGAGGCCTGGCAGGGGGGGTTGGAGGAGAAGGAGCGGATGGCGAGACAGAGCTCTCCTGCTCCTGGACCAGAGACAGCGCCCCCTGGAGGTTACAGGCCCTGAAGATGCTGCTGAATCCTGGGTCCCGGACTGATCTGATCGCCTCCTCACGCTGGGCAAACGTCTGGAGCTCCTCCTGGGTGGGAGGCACACAGAGACTAGGACTTGAGATAGAGAGAGACACAGAGAGAGAGAGACACAGAGAGAGAGAGACACAGAGAGAGAGAGACACAGAGAGAGACACAGAGAGAGACACAGAGAGAGAGAGAGAGAGACACACAGAGAGAGAGAGACACAGAGACAGAGAGAGACACAGAGACAGAGAGAGAGAGACAGAGAGAGAGAGACTCAGTTACTCACCAGGTACTGTTTGGTGGTGTGGGCCTTGTGGTGCAAGGCCTCCACAGGGCTGCACAGCATGTGCACCTGGGTCAGCAGCTGTATGTGCTGAACAGAGACAGACAAAACAGGCAAGGGGGGTTGTCAGCGAGTCTACCAGTATCATGTGTCAATATTTAAATTGGAAAATAATTACAATAATTGGTGTCAATAATAAGGCAACTTTGAAAATCGAAATGTAATATACCACCAACTTCAGATCCTCAGTTAAGTTTTACCAGCAGACCAACCTACCTGTTGGACTTGCTGCTGCAGCTGGAGTTTCTGGATGTGGTCGAGCGTGAGGACGGGGCAGGGCAGAGGTGGCAGCAGCACCATGGGGGGTGATACCGTGACGATGGGGGTGGAACGGCCAGGGTTCTCCTGGAGGGCTCTCCTCTGCTGCAGAGCCTCCATCTGCTCCCTCACAGTACGTCGCCTCTCTGTTAGCATGTTAGCCAGTGGCTCCTGAAACCTGCAGAGATCAGAGGGCAGGGGTCAGAAAAGGGAATAATAATCATATTGATGACATAATACAGCACTTCATTGCATAAATCATCTCAGTGAGCTTTAAAGCATTAAAAAAAGACAAGCAATTCATGAGATGGAAGGTCCTGAAAGGGTGGGGAAAGTTCCTGGCTTGAGTGGTCATCGGAGGAAGGTGGTCGTAAGGGGAGAGCAAGCAAAGATGGCAGGCAGGCAGCACTGTGTCATCAAGGTGTCTCACTGTCCCTCCCATCTGTGTGGCTTCTCCATAGTAGGGCTCGGATGACGTTTGAGCTCAGCTACTGCAGTTTATGGACTCCGTAGTAACGTTAGGTGTAGCTAGCTAGCTACTCCTTCACTACTACCAAAATTAAGTACCTATTGGGTGAATCTAAGATAGTCATGTGGCGCCAGAAAGCACACCACATTTCAATAACAATTTAAGAGTAGCCTTGTTGAGGATCGTAGGGAGGAATACTCCCGACACTGCACACCTCTGCTGTGCAGTCTTGCTTTCAGGCTTCTCTCCATCCCAAACCTCTGGACACTAGCTGGTATTTGAATATGGTCATTTAGCAGGCTTTATCACCAAAAATATCAGTACATGTGGCCCATGTGGGAGATGGGACTGAAGACACCCTTGACTGGAATTATACTGAACAAAAATATAACAACTCAACATGCAACAATTCAAAGATTTTACTGAGTGACTGTTCATAGAAGAAATCAGTCAATTTAAATAAATTAATTCTGCCCTAATCTATGGATTTCACATGACTGGGCAGGGGCACAGCCATGGTTGGGCATCACCCACTGGGGAGCCAGGCCCAGCCAATCAGAATACATTTTTCCCCACAAAAGAGCTTTATTACAGACAGAGAAATGAACATTCAATTCACTAATAACAGCTCCGGGGGATATTGCTGCAGACAGCATGAAAATTGCATGCTCCCTTAAAACTTGAGACATCTGTGGCATTGTGTTGTGACACAAAACTGCACATTTTAGAGTGGCCTTTTATTGTCCCCAGCACAAGGGGCACCTGTGTAATGTTCATACTGTTTAAATCAGCTTCTTGATATGCCACACTGGTCAGGTGGATGGATTATCTTGGCAAAGGAGAAATGCTCACTAACAGGGATGTAAACAAATTTGTGCACACAATTTGAGAGAAAAAAAAAATTGTGCATATGGAACATTTCTGGGATCTTTTATTTCAGCTCATGAAACATGGGACCAACACTTTACATATTGCATTTTTATTTTTGTTCAGTATGTTTGGATTATGCAATATTCTGCTTAAAAGGCTCTAGTCTACACAAGGGGATCTGATGGAGGTTAATTTGCGTAGCTCTACAATACTTTTGTGCACTGAACTTTTGGAATGTGACAAAAGCGTAGCTCCGCTTGAGCAGACTGAAATCACAGTGGTGAGACTTAACCCTCTCTACCCACCTCTATTATCCTCCTCTACTTTCCCTAATGTTTCTGAGTCATCAGTGGTAGCACTGTCACAGAGTCCTTACTCCACAGTGAGGAAAAACCTGTCTGTCTCTCCGCACGTCATACTACCTCGTTAACATTTAGAGACATCCATTACAGCCAGGACCAGGACACAGTGACGCAAACGTGTGCATGCGTGGAGGGTTGCTGGAAGGAAGTAAAATGCTCTCATCAGCTCGGAGAAGTGGCCTGAAAACAGCACGTCGCACACACAGAGACCTCTCAACAGACGTCACAGTTCAAACATCAAAGTAGGCACATGTGCCAACCAGCTACTGAAAATCTGGCGCACCGGGAGTGTATGTGTGTGTGAGACACAAAGTGAGTTTGTTAGTGGTGTGTGTGTCTTTTGTTAGTATGAGTAGCTGTAGCTCAAATGTGTGTTAGTGTGAATTGTAGCTCTACTGTGAGTTCTGTCCACCTCCTGACACTTCAGAGGAAGAGAAAACACCAGAGCATTTCTCTGCCTCCCTACCCAAGCAGATACAGCACCCCTATGCTGCTCTGTCCCGAAGGGAGGCCTTGGTGTGTGTGTGTACGTCACTTCAAGTGATTCCTAGAATGGCATAGATGGATAGGCTCACTCGGCTACACAGCTGATGCCTGCTGGACTGTTCATTAACAATGTACTTCATTTTGTTTATCTGTCAGCCCCAGCCTCGAACTCAGGCCCTGTGTGTAGCTAACTGACCCTCTCTGCCCATTTATCGCCATTTACCTGTTGTTGTTGTCTTAGCTGTTTACCCGTTGTTGTCTCACCTGTTGTCTTACTTAGCTCTCCCAATCAACACCTGTGATTGCTGTATGCCTCTCTCTAATGTCAATATGCCTTGTATACTGTTGTTTAGGGCAGCTCTCATTGTTTTATTTTTCTGCAGAGCCCCTAGTCCTGCTCAACATGCCTCAGATAGCCCACTTGTCCCATCCCCACACACATGCGGAGACCGCACCTAGCTTAACTGGCGCCTCCAGAGATGCAATGTCTCTTATCGTCACTCAATGCCTAGGTTTAACCCCACTGTATTCGCACCCTACCATACCCTTGTCTGTACACTATGCCCTGAATCTATCCTACCACGCCCAGAAATCTGCTCCTTTTATTCTCTGTTCCCAAAGCACTAGACGACCATTCTTATAGCCTTTAGCCGTACCCTCATCCTACTCCTCCTCTGTTCCTCTGGTGATGTTGAGGTTAACCCAGGCACTGTGTGTACCCAGGTGGTCTCATTTGCTGACTTTGCAACCGTAAAAGCCTTGGGTTCATGCATGTTAACATCAGAAGCCTCCTCCCTAAGTTTGTTTTATTCACTGCTTTAGCACACTCCGCCAACCCTGATGTCCTAGCAATGTCTGAATCCTGGCTTAGGAAGGCCACCAAAAAGTCTGAAATTTCCATCCCCAAATACAACATTTCCATCCAAGACAGAACTGCTAAAGGGGTCGGAATTGCAATCTACTGCAGAGATACCCTGCAGAGTTCTGTCATACTATCCATGTCTATGACCAAACAGTTCGAGCTTCAACTTTTAAAGATCCATCTTCTCCAGAAATAAGTCCCTCACTGTTGCCTCGTTATTGACCCCCATCAGCTCCCAGCTGTGCCCTGGACACCATATGGGAATTGATTGCCCCCCATCTATGGTTAGAGTTCGTACTGCTAGGTGACCTAAATTGGGATATACTCAACATCCCGGCCGTCCTACAATCTAAATTAGATGCCCTCAATCTCACACAAATTATCCAAGAACCTACTACCGGTAAGTACAACCCCAAATCTGTAAACATGGGCACCCTCATAGATAACATCCTGACCAACATGCCCTCCAAATACACCTCTGCTGTTTTCAACCAGGATCTCAGCGATCACTGCCTCATTACCTGCGTCCATTATGGGTCCGCGGTCAAATGACCACCCCTCATCATTTCAAACACTCCCTAAAACACTTCTGCGAGCAGGCCTTTCTAATCGACCTGGCCGGGGTATCCTGGAAGGACACTGACCTCATCCCGTCAGTGGAGGATGCCTGTTTGCTCTTTAAAAAGTGCTTTCCTCACCTTCTTAAATAAGCATGCCCGTTTCATTTAAAAAATAAACTAAGAACAGATATAGCCCTTGGTTCACTTCAGACTTGAATTCCCTTGACCAGCACAAAAACATCCTGTGGCGTACTGCACTAGCATGAAATAGTCCCCACGATATGCAACTTTTCAGGGAAGTCAGGAACCAATACACGCAGTCAGTTACGAAAGCAAAGGCTAGCTTTTTCAAACAGAAATGTGCATCCTGCAGCACTAATTCCCAAAATTGGGACACTGTAAAGTCCATGGAGAATAAGAGCACCTCCTCCCAGCTGCCCACTGCACTGAGACTAAGAAACACTGTCACCGCTGATAAATCCACAATAATAGAGAATTTCAAGAAGTATATGTCTACGGATGGCCATGCTTTCCACCTGGCTACCCCAACCAACAGCTCTGCACCCCCCAGCTCTGCAGCAACTGGCCCAACTCTTTTCTCTGTATATATCAATGAGGTCGCTCTTGCTGCGGGTGATTCTTTGATCAACCTCTACGCAGACGACACCATTCTGTATACATCGGGTCCTCCTTAGAAGACTGTGTTAACAAACCTCCAAATGAGCTTCAACACCATATAACACTCCTTCCGTGGCCTCCAACTGCTTTTAAATGCTAGTAAAAACTAAATGCATGCTCTTCAACTGATCGCTGCCCGCACCCGCCCGCCCGTCTAGCATCACTACTCATCACTACTACATCACTAATTGTGAAAAACTGAGTTTAAATCAATTTGGCTAAGGCTTATGTAAACTTCCGACTTCAACTGTATATCACTCCAGTGTAAATTCCTCAATTATAATTACTTTGCTACTATTGGTCTATTTATTGCCTTACCTCCTTACTTAATTTGCACACACTGTATACAGATTTTTCTATTGTGTTACTGACTACATGTTAGTTTATCCCATGTGTAACTCTGTGTTGTTTTTGTCGCACTGCTTTGCTTTATTTTGGCCAGGTCGCAGTTGTAAATGAGAACTTTTTCTCAACTGGCCTACCTGGTTAAATAAAGGTGAAATTAAAAAAAATAATAATAATAAATAAAAACGCATGAGTGGCTGCAGTCACGTATCCTGCAGTTGTTCAAAACACATACAACCGATGGCCAATTTGGCTCACCAACCAGCACAGTCAACAAGAGGAGGACCGTGTTGGTAGAAAAAAGCAAGGGTGAGCTAAACGGTCACACATTCACATCGATTCAGTTCTGGGATAGATAGCACTGTTGACTCAAGGAGGATCAGGAAGCAATGGATTATTTGGCTCATCATAATGCTATTTTATGAAACAGTTGTCATTTTAAGCGCATCTCAAAAGTCTAGTTGCTTCATCTGGTTGTTTGCACCGCATTAAAAGCTCTATATTATGAATATGAGGTACTGGGTTGGTGGACCAACTCAGTGACCTTGTGGTTAGTGTCCACTCTGAGATCGGAATGTTGGGAGTTCGATCCCCGGCCGAGTCAAGACTGTAAAAATGGGAACCAATGCGCCTCTGCTTGGCACTCAGCATTAAGGAGATAGATTGGGGGTAATGCCCTGCGATAGACTAGCGTCCTGTCCAGGGGGGTCTACTTGTACATCAAGCTGCCTCATGCTACAGAAACAGGAGATCTGCTCCTACAAGCTGTTCCAGCTCAGGGCTACTTACTTACTGGGTTGGCAGTACACTTTTTGAAAGCCCTTTCTTTCCAGAGAGAAATAGGGAGAGGGTCAGGGTGGAATCATACCGAATGGCTTGTGGAACGTTGAATTGCGGAGCACTCAGGGGTGGAGCAGCTTCCTCCCTCTCTTCATCTTCTTCATGCCCATCGTCACCCTGCCCATTCACTATTAGCTCATCATCCTGGAACTGAAGGGGTAAAAAGAGTGAGATTCAGAAAATATATTTTTTTTAAGAGAGAGACTTGCAGATATGATCCCATAATCCTCACCGTCTCGAAAAGCTCCTCCAATAGCTCGTTCACTTCCTTTTCTGAAAGAGAGGGAGAAAGAAAATAGTTTGGTTGATTTTTCCCCTTTAGCAAAATGTAAATGTATTTATTTATATATATCTGTGGTTAGGGTTGATGTATGGAAACATTATTACAGAGACTCACTGGTGATGCGTACGGCCCGGTCATTCCTGTAGTCCTCTCGGTCAGGCTCATCCAGGTCCTCCAGGAAATTATACTCTGGGTCGTCATCATCATCACCCTCTTCTGAGAGAGAAAAGAGAAGGCGGAGGTCGCGAGAGAGACAGAAAAACAGTTATTTTAAACTGTTGTAAAGTGAAGAAAGGTATATGGCCTAAGGGTAAAATGGCTGTCAACACACACAACCATAACCAGTGAAGACGAAACGGGAAAGATGAGGCAGAGTGGGGGAGACAAACAGGAGCAGAGCAGTGGGGGGGGCAAAGTCAAAATAAGCAAAACATGACAGAGCAAACAGAGAACAATTAAACCAGCAACACACACATCTCCCGTAAAATGTGTACACACACACACAGGTTAAATGCAGCTCCATCTGTCTCAAGTCTACCTGCTTCACACTTTTCAGTGTTTGGAGGAGTGCCAACTTTTTGTGTATTTCACTAATTAAGCATTTGCTCCAGGAAAAACTTAATTCATGACCCATTTTTGAGAATTATGTAAAATCCTGTTGCATTGGTTTCTACATGGTTGGACCATTCAATTTCAATAGTACACCGCCCATCCTTGAATCCTCCCTCATCATCCCTTTCTTTAAATCCTAACCTTCATTCTCCATGTCGGATGTCATGAGGCCCTGCAGCCACTCGCTCCAGTCGCGGTCCTCCAGGGCCAAGCTGTAGTCGTACATGTCAGGCGTGATGTCAGGGGCATGTAGCTCTGCCTCCAGCTTGCCCAGGGGCACGTTCCTCAGGGTCCGTTTGGAGCGGGTACGACACGCCACCAGGCTAGACCCTGCACCTCCAGTCAGAGGCTGGAAACAGAGAGATGGAACCAATGAAGAAAGAGATTCACATTTGTCTAGATATGGCTGAATAGTGTCCTGATACGAGTCAGGTGATTTCCTGGTATAGCTGAATAGTCTGCTAGTATTCATGGGTTGCACGTTTTGTCACAGTATTGTTTTGAACATTCTCTTGAGGATTGGTGACCGAATTAACGTTCTACTCAATGCATTGTCAATGGCGGTGATGAAGACTTCATCAAAAGAGCATTAAAGTTGCTTGAAAACCCTATGACATTTCAAAAGGAGGCAAATAATTAGTAAGAAAACCTTTTTGTCATAATTGTGATGTCCCCAGATTGACTTTAGATGCAGTATAACTTTAGCTAACTTTCTGAGATTAAGGGGACAGCACTGAATTTTAGCTAGCTAGCTATTTTTGACAAACTTTGCTAGCTAATGGAAACATTGCCCTCTCTCTAAAGTAAGTTTGACAACATAATGATGGAAAAGTTGTTTTTGACTAATTATTTCCTACTTTAGCACTGTTATCCTATTTCCATGCCACTGTAGTGTAATTTAGAATAAATAGGCATTAGCCCCTGTCCAAAATGACTTGGCATCAGTCGGGGACCAATATGGCTGTGGTGTCTGTATAAAGTTCATAACAATGGCAACAATGTGACTAAGTGACGGAAGTGCAACCCATTAATAGTTTAACAGTTTCAGTACCTGGAAGGATTCGGTGCAGATGGGGCTGAGTTCCAGCTCTTCCTCCACTGCGTGAAGCTTCTCCAGGAAGGTGCAGTCTTGGGGCCTGAGGGGCCGGGAGGGGCCAGTGGAGGATGGGGGCGGAGGGGGCCCCATAGGAACAGTCTCCACCCTCAGATGTCTGGGCTGCCTTGACTTCTAAACATAAACCAAGACCAACATTACAGTACACTCATACTCATCCAGTGCACATTGTAAATATTAACTCAGTCAGTTAACTCTGACACTGTATATAGTATGTTAACTTACCTTCTTGTATTCTTATTTCTATTTCTCGTTAGTTGTTGTTCTACCTTATGTTATCTTTAGTATTACATTTGCATTGATTACTGCATTGTTAGGTTTAGAGGTGTCAAGAAATGCATTTCACTGTACTTGTGACAAAAAAAATGATAAAATAATAATTGCATTCTTTCCCCCCCAATTATTTCAATAACTTTCAATCAAAGGCCAAATGCAGAGGTGCGGTGTGTTACCTGTCTGGGACTGTCAAATCTGTCCTCTTCACACTCAGAGTGTCCAGGGGTCCTGGGCCTCGCCCCTCGGGCACACCGTGGGGACGAGGCTGTGCTGTCCACATCACTCCAAAAAGTCTGAAACGACCATTTCACAGGCATGACATCGTAGTCACATAGCACACACCTTTGACTGATTGAAAATGCTCTTCCTCACCTCCTCTGTAGTCTCATCCTCCTCATCCTCATCGGGGCAGTACTCTTCATCAGAGGAGTCCTCCTCCTCCTCCAGAGGGATGTCAACAAACTGGGGAGGCTGGGGAGAGGAAGCAGGGAGCGAGATGAGAGGGAAAGAGTGAAATAGAGGGAGAAAGCAACAGAGATGAAACAACAGTGAGGAGTAATAAAGTATTTGACATGACACTAGCACTATGTGTGACAGGGACATACCTTCACTTCAAGGACCCTTTTGATAGGAGAAATATTCCAGGTGGGGATCCCCTGCAAGAGAAGAGGAAGCCGCTTTAGACTATTGAGATGAATCCAGGACAGAATATTAAAAGGTAGCTAGCTACAAGTTGTGTTACTGGAAACCCACCACCCCCCTTTCTACCACCTCCTTCAGTCTGGAGCGGGTCATCTTGGGCTCCTGAGGGATGCAAATAGAAGATAAAAACATTGAATTCAGGCAGAGGAGAGAGAAATTATTTTAAAAACGTGCAAGTAATATCAGCAACCAATTTCTGAGTTGTACTGTCAGTATAACTTGCTGTATGTTGACGCTCACAAATAGGGGTAGGTCCTGCGTCTCCTGGATGGCTGCTTTCATCATGGCCACTACGTGCTCGTTGGTTATCACCTCCTGAAGGCAACATTCACAGGTGTCAGTCAAAAATGTTCAACACTAACATAAGTACTTAGCAGTTAGCATTAACCCCTCTTTTTCCCGATTTGAGACTCCAGGTAACTCACATGGAGGATGGTCCGTACATTGACGGAAGTCAAGTTGTGTTGCTGTGACTTCCTCTCCAGATCCATATCCAGCTGCTCAAACTCATTTTCCTCACTGTCACTGGATGAATCTTCCGACAACCTTTTTCCAGCCACGGAGTGTCCCTCTTCCTGCCCATTGTCTAAAGTGCTCTTCATTTTCGAGCCGTGCTTCCTCGTTGACAGCCTTTGGCCCCCACAATCCTCTCCATCTTCAGACAGAAGTAATGCATTTGTGCACATCAAAACAGAAACCCAATTCTCATACACTAGAAATCTGATTCAGTGTTTCCAAAATGGTGGGTATGTCCACAGAGAAGGGATAAGCAACTTTGATGGGGGTGGGGGCCAGAATAAATCTGAACTCATCATGAGGGGCTGCAGTGGCTCGCGGGTCTGCATACCAACATCCATACCCACACATGTAGTCAGAGCAAGCCCTAGACTTTTGGGGGCGCTAAGTGAAATTGTTGGGAGCAAAACATTTTCGCAGCTCTGTTAAGGGAATTTTTATCAATGATGACAAATTATGTATACATTTCAATCAGGACTGACTAATCTGAATACTAAATGTTACTGTATATGTATGAGTTTTCTTTCTTGATCCCAGTACTGAAAATAATGTGTGTGTATATTTGGTCAAGAGTTTAGAACAATGACGTTCTGTTCCTTGGTACAAATGAATCAGACTGGCTAGAGTGCTTATCTACACAAGAAAACCTTGACTCGTAAATTATATTAAATTGGTAGGGAGACGGATGTGGGAAGGCTTGATATACAGCCTTTGTACTGGAACGGAGATGGCACGGGGTAGTGTTAGAACTAATGATGTCATTTTCAGTTTATAACCTGTGGTAACCTGTATTGTGGCAGTACTCTCTTGAATACAGGCTGTTACTTGACTTTTAAGACCGGGCTCTGTCCATTCCTATAAAATAAGGGTCTTACAAATTCTTATGAAATGACAGAGTGTTTAATTTTAATTGGGAATTAAAATAGAGGAATTAAATTCCTTCAACAAGCTCCCCCTCTTGACAGTGGAGAGAGCTAATTTCCCTAAATTCCACACATTTTGCCAAGGGGTGTGAAAGCATTTTGCCAAGAGGTTTGGAAAGCAAGTTTGCTGCAATTCTACATATTTTGTCATTGGGAAGAGAGAATATGTAGCAATTTAATAACTCATTTCATGCTAATCTTTCAAAAAATTGCCACAGGGCAGAGAAAAGAAATTCAGCTTTACAGCTAATTTCTTGCAATTATACTAATTTCGCCATAAGGTGAAGAGAAATTATTGCAGTTATGAATATGATATCTGAGGGTTATCTGGGGGAGGGGATTGTTCTTGTTTAAATCAGCGTGTCACAAGAAGCAGAGTTGAGAAGCTCACCTAAGGTAATTACCAGGCCCAGTTCTGTGTCGTCCTCCTCTGCCTTGGAGGGGCTGGGAGATAGCTGACAATCTTCCCCATTCTTAAGCTGGCCTGCAGCAGATACAAAACAAAGATTTCACAATGAGATAGGAGTTGATCACATTCCCACCACTGAAGCATGTAAAAACCAATATATGTAAAACCAATGAAATGCCCTTGCACATAAACTCCAACATCCCTTCATATCTCAGCAACACACTATGCGTTACTTGTCATCCCTCTCTCTAGTTCTCCATTCCCCCTTCCTTTTCTCATCCCTCGTACCTGAAGAAATTGTCCTCTGCTTGAACCTGGGAGAGTGTCTCATTGGTGACAGCCCATCTGTGACCGTCATCCCAGAGCCCTTTCCCTTAGCCGGGGTGGAAATGGAGAGATGTCTGTTAACAGAGAGAGTGCAGAGTGGACCACCATTGGAGATCTGAGGGGCACAGGTTGTCTCATCCCTCTTCAAGGCTTTAGAACGCATGGGCAGTGGTTCTGGGGTGCTCGATTTGCGTTTCTGGGCTTTCATGCTTCGAGGCCTGAAAGAAAACAACAGTTTAACGTTACAGTTACATTAGGGGGCTAACGTTAGCAGACAGTAAAATATACTCGGTCATAGAATATGACAATATGATGAAATATTTGCAGTTGTTACTAGCTAGACAAAATGTGCATAGCCGAGTAAAACAGCTAACGAATGTGTCCCATGTGTGCAATCCAAGCTACTATCTAGCTAGCTATTATTATCTAGCCAAGTTAGCAGGCTAGTGTTGCCGCTTTCTCAGTTGCAGTACAAAAAGCACAACCAAGTCATCACAGCTATATAAAACATTTCTTACTAGCTAAAATAATCGCATGACACAAGTCACGCTACTCACGCTAATGACCCTGAAGTAGTTGTTTGGGTAGTTAGCTAGCTAGCTTGTGTTGTTGTTATTAGCTTGCTGGCTAACGACGTATATTTGTCAACAACTAACCTTGTGTGTTTGTGTGTCTCGGAACTAGACGCCCGACTTTTCTAGGTTGACAGTACATAGACCTTTCAAATTTAGTAACTTTCTTGGTGTCACTTACCCGGAAATAGGCATTTGGTGCCATGAGAAGATAACGAACTAAGCAAATCTCAAAATAATTTACAGCGCCCTTTCCCGCGTGTCACAGATAAATCCATCCCCACTTAATTTCCCCATAGCATTAGAGATCCTACCTCAAGTACAGTGAAAGGTTAGACTATTCAATCGACGTGGTTTCAGCAGCCCACAGTAAATGTTTGTGTTATTAACCACACACAATCTTTCAAGTTGATTCACCAGGTTATGTTTTCTTACAAATCAAATGTATTTATATAGCCCTTCGTACATCAGCTGATATCTCAAAGTGCTGTACAGAAACCCAACCTAAAACCCCAAACAGCAAGCAATGCAGGTGTAGAAGCACGGTGGCTAGGAAAAACTCCCTAGAAAGGCCAAAACCGAGGAAGAAACCTAGAGAGGAACCAGGCTATGAGGGGTGGCCAGTCCTCTTCTGGCTGTGCCGGGTGGAGATTATAACAGAACATGGCCAAGATGTTCAAATGCTCATAAATGACCAGCATGGTTCAATAATAATAATCATAGTAGTTGTTGAGGGTGCAGCAAGTCAGCACCTCAGCAGTAATTGTCAGTTGGCTTTTCATAGCCGATCATTAAGAGTATCTCTACCACTATTGCTGTCTCTAGAGTGTTGAAAACAGCAGGTCTGGGACAGGTAGTACGTCCGGTGAACAGGTCAGGATTACATAGCCACAGGCAAAACAGTTGAAACTGGAGCAGCAGCACGGCCAGGTGCACTGGGGACAGCAAGGAGTCATCATGCCAGGTAGCCCTGAGGCATGGTCCTAGGGCTCAGGTCCTCCGAGAGAGAGAAAGAAAGAGAGCATACTTAAATTCATACAGGACACCGGATAAGACAGGAGAAGTACTCCAGATATAACAAACTGACCCTAGCCCCTTGACACATAAACTACTGCAGCATAAATACTGAAGGCTGAGACAGGAGGGGTCAGGAGACACTGTGGCCCCATCCGATGATACCCCCGGACAGGGCCAAACAGGAAGGATATAACCTCACACACTTTGCCAAAGCACAGTCCCCACACCACTAGAGGGATATCTTCAACCACCAACTTACCATCCTGAGACAAGGCCGAGTATAGCCCACAAAGATCTCTGCCACGGCACAACCCAAGGGGGGACGCCGACCCAGACAGGAAGTAGTGTACGTGTAGGTATGTACGGCAGGACCAAAGAGAGATAGGTAGGAGTAAGCCCATGTAATGCTTTGTAGGTTAGCAGTAAAACCTTGAAATCAGCCCTTGCCTTGACAGGAAGCCAGTGTAGGGAGGCTAGCACTGGAGTAATATGATCAAATCTCTTGGTTCTAGTCAGGATTCTAGCAGCCGTATTTAGCACTAACTGAAGTTTATTTAGTGCTTTATATATATTGTCCCTGGCCCCCTCCCAGTTAGGGGAGTGATGAGCTCTACAGCAGAGTCTCACAACTCAATTGCTGGTTGAAAACTGTTTTCTGCCCCTCCCAAAAGATAGAATTTGTAGATAATGGGCCCTCTTTCTGGGACTCACCCACAAACAGGACCAAGCCTGGCCTGCTGAGGAGTGACGGACTCCATCCTAGCTGGAGTGCTGCTCTCATTTTATCTACCAACATAGACAGGGCTCTAACTCCTCTAGCTCCACAATGGAATAAGGTGCAGGCCAGGCAGCAGGCTGTTAGCCAGCCTGCCAGTTTATTGGAGTCCGCCACTAGCACAGTCAGTGTAGTCAGCTCAGCTATCCCCATTGAGACCGTGTCTGTGCCTCAACCTAGGTTGGGCAAAACTAAACATGGCGGTGTTCGCCTTAGCAATCTCACTAGAATAAAGACCTCCTCCATTCCTGCCATTATTGAAAGAGATCTCGATACCTCACATCTCAAAATAGGGCTACTTAATGTTAGATCCCTCACTTCAAAGGCAGTTATAGTCAATGAACTAATCACTGATCATAATCTTGATGTGATTGGCCTGACTGAAACATGGCTTAAGCCTGATGAATTTACTGTGTTAAATGAGGCCTCACCTCCTGGTTACACTAGTGACCATATCCCCCGTGCATCCTGCAAAGGCGGAGGTGTTGCTAACATTTACGATAGCAAATTTCAATTTACAGAAGAAAAAAAAATGACGTTTTCATCTTTTGAGCTTCTAGTCATGAAATCTATGCAGCCTACTCAATCACTTTTTATAGCTACTGTTTACAGGCCTCCTGGGACATATACAGCGTTCCTCATTGAGTTCCCTGAATTCCTATCGGACCTTGTAGTCATAGCAGATAATATTATAATTTTTGGTGACTTTAATATTCACATGGAAAAGTCCACAGACCCACTACAAAAGGCTTTCGGAGCCATCATCGACTCAGTGGGTTTTGTCCAACATGTCTCTAGACCTACTCACTGTCACAGTCATACTCTGGACTTAGTTTTGTCCCATGGAATAAATGTTGTGGATCTTAATATTTTTCCTCATAATCCTGGACTATCGGACCACCATTTTATTACGTTTGCAATTGCAACAAATAATCTGCTCAGACCCCAACCAAGGAGCATCAAAAGTCGTGCTATATATTCACAGACAACACAAAAATGCCTTGATGCCCTTCCAGACTCCCTCTGCCTACCCGAGGACGTCAGAGGACAAAAATCAGTTAACCACCTAAATGAGGAACTCAATTTAACATTGCGCAATACCCTAGATGCAGTTGCACCCCTAAAAACTAAAAACATTTATCATAAGAAACTAGCTCCCTTGTACACAGAAAATACCCGAGCTCTGAAACAAGCTTCAGAAAATTGGAACGGAAATGGCGCCACACCAAACTGCGGGTAATGGAGTCGCCAATGACGAGGGGTTTCAATTTGTCAGAGCTAATGGTGAGAAGCTTTGGTGTCTCAGACCCCGTAACGGGAGGTGTAGAGACAAGAGAAGGCTCGGCCTCAGACGCCGACTCGCTGCTTAATGGGGAAAACCGGTTGAAAGTTTCTGTCGGCAGAATGAGCGACACCAGTTGAGCATTCCTACAGTATTTCCCTCCAGAAAACATGAGAAAGTTGTCTGGCTGCGGGGACCGTGCGAGGGGATTTAATCTAACGTTACTATCTGTATTTACTGGTGGCACAGACGCTGTTTCATCCTTTCCTACACTGAAATTACCCTTGCCTAACGATTGCGTCTGAAGCTGGGCTTGCAGCACAGCTATCCTCGCCGTAAGGCGATCGTTCTCCTGTATATTATGAGTACAGCGACTGCAATTAGAAGGCATCATGTTAATGTTACTACTTAGTTTACAGTGGTTTTAATGGATGGAGGAAACGTTGACAATTGCACATGCACACACGCACTTAGATTATTTATTCGATTATTTCTCGTGGTTGTTTTTGTAAAAAAATAATTAAAAAGAACACCCCAAAAATTACTCTATTTATATTATTTATTTGGAGGGATCTGGATAATCTTGCACCTTCATACCTGAAACAAACCATATGACATCAAAGCTGCGAGCTACTAGGAATGGACGCTCCTAAAGACTATATACGCACCTCCATTATGATGCATCGTTCCAGAATATTTGGAAAAGCACCAACACAGAATATGAATCAATAATTAACATAGCTATGGATCAAACCTAAAATACTGTTTTATCAACAAACTTCCATTGAAAGTCATTTTTAAAATAAAATATTCTACATATGAATGCCTGAAATGGAAACTGTGAGTATTATTATTATTTGTATTCTTTACAATAAACAAGTTTAAGAATATTTATCTTCAAATTGTTGTCAACGTGGACTGGTTTTACCTGTTAAAGCCATTCTAAAAATGTGCTTTAAAATGTTCAGAACTGGTCAAAGTTCACCCTCAGCCTTCCAAATCAAGATATTTATGTATTTAGTGTAAATTAAACTTGTTTGTAAACTCAGAATATTCTCTCTCTCCAATTTACAGATATCCATAGCATACAAGTCAGGGAACCCCAGGCTCCAAAGTGACAGAGGCCTAGTGGTCAAGTCTCTGGTGTCCATGGGTAATAGCGAAACAACACCTCCATATTTTGGCTCAAAGGGCAAAGCTGCTCACAGGGCTACTGCTGACCTGTACCACCACCCAAAACCCCAAAAGGCTAAAGTCCTATATGAGTCCATCCTGCTTGTTGACCCCATCAACCCCAATGAAATCAGGATGATCCTGAGGATGATTGGCTTCCCCCTGACAGAAAAGCAGCTGAACAACATAAAAAATAAAGAAATTAAACGATTGGACGATATCAAAAAGAAAGAAATTAAAAGAAAGGAGCTGGAAAATAAATGGAGCCAGCTGCAGAGGCCTAAATGGATCCTCAAGCTCATCAAGCTGCGACAGGGGACAAAACCCGTCCATGGCAGGAGTGGACTGAAGACAACAGCCAGCCAGAGTGAAGGGGGCTCTGCCCGTACATCAGATAAGGCGGCTAGCAACAAGGGGCAAAAGAGAACAGCCAGCCAGATGGAAGGAGAAAGCAGCTGTACCTTAGAGGCATCTGGAAGGGGACGGAAAAGAGCAGCCAGCCAGATGGAACAAGTAGAACTCAACTCATCCAAACGCTTCTTCAATATCCCTCCCAGCCAGAAGAAGTTGAGAGTCATTGATGTTTACTCATATGTATTTGCACCCAGCCACATTGCCGATCACACATATGCACGCAAGAATAGTTCTTAACTTAAAGATTGCAACAATATAAAGTTGGTAAAAAAAAAATCACATAACAGTCATCAGTCAGTGTGTTTAGAATCACTATTCTTAGCAACAACAGCCAGAGAGAGCTGCCCAATGGACATGTTATGTAGTAATGTAACCATCCTAGAGCTGTACTGCTGATAAAATCTTCAACGCTTGACGTGACTGAAAGCTTAAAAATATATATATATATGTATAATTTCTTAATACTATATACATGAGAACTTGCAGCCACATATTTACATTTCTATTACTATATATTAGGAGGAAAAAGTATTTCTCCCCAGCCACTAAATACTGTAGCTAGTCTCACTAGAGTCTCTAGACAGATGGGTTGCCTCCCATAATAATCTTACAATGTTCCAGCACAGTGCTGGTGCCCTAGCTAGGTCTGGGATTTCCGCGACTACAAAATAGATATAAACTAGTTAAGTTGTTTTTGTGCTCTATAAACCATTAATCAACACGATTAATGGTTGAACGTTTTGGTAATCTTTTAGCCAGTGGAGGCTCAGAGGAGGAGGAAGGGGAGGACCGTCCTCCTGAGTGAACTTCATACATTTTTAAATTGTAAAACATTTAAAAAGTTATCATTTTTAGATAAGACTATACTAAATATAATCACTTCACCAAATAACTGATTAAAAAAAATACTATTTTGCAAAGGTCTATAGTAGCCTCAACAGCACTCTGAGGGTAGCACCATGGTGTAGCTGGAGGACATGCAGCTTCCATCCTCCTCTGGGTACATTGACTTCAATACAAAACCTATAAGGCTCATGGTTCTCACCCTGTTCCATAGACTTACACAATTATGACAACATCCGGAGGACGTCCTCCAGCCTATCAGAGATCTTGCAGCATGAACTGACATGTTGTCCACCCAATCAAAAGATCAGAGAATTAATCTAGTACTGAAAGCATAAACTAAAGCTAGCTAGCACTGCAGTATATAAAATGTGGTGAGTAGTTGACTCAAAGACACAGAAAGACTATAATTGAACAGTTAAATTAATTTCTTCCAAAGTGAAGGAGAAGCAAGAGAGAAATAGAGTCATTTTTTTTCTCCCCCTTTCAGTTTAACTGACTTAGCTAGCAAATGCAACAAGCTAGTTTAGCCTACGGAAACACCCTGCTCAAACAGAGGGATGCTATGTTAGCTAGCTGGCTATGACTTTCCAACACAACACTGGAACTCTTCCAAGTCAAGGTAAGCTTTTGGCATTACAAGTTTATTGCCACCAGGGCCTACTGGTGTAACTGCTTACTGACTGTACACTAATGTTACTGCATGATTGTAGCGGGTTTACTAACGCGTTAGTTCTATTAGCTATGCTGACTATGAATTTAGCATAGCTAATATTGTGACAATGATGTAGGCTTTGTGTAGCGGTTTTCCTTGGGAAAGTTTTTTTCACCCGGGCACATACAGTGCCTTGCGAAAGTATTCGGCCCCCTTGAACTTTGCGACCTTTTGCCACATTTCAGGCTTCAAACATAAAGATATAAAACTGTATTATTTTGTGAAGAATCAACAACAAGTGGGACACAATCATGAAGTGGAACGACATTTATTGGATATTTCAAACTTTTTTAACAAATCAAAAACTGAAAAATTGGGCGTGCAAAATTATTCAGCCCCTTTACTTTCAGTGCAGCAAACTCTCTCCAGAAGTTCAGTGAGGATCTCTGAATCATCCAATGTTGACCTAAATGACTAATGATGATAAATACAATCCACCTGTGTGTAATCAAGTCTCCGTATAAATGCACCTGCACTGTGATAGTCTCAGAGGTCCGTTAAAAGCGCAGAGAGCATCATGAAGAACAAGGAACACACCAGGCAGGTCCGAGATACTGTTGTGAAGAAGTTTAAAGCCGGATTTGGATACAAAAAGATTTCCCAAGCTTTAAACATCCCAAGGAGCACTGTGCAAGCGATAATATTGAAATGGAAGGAGTATCAGACCACTGCAAATCTACCAAGACCTGGCCGTCCTTCTAAACTTTCAGCTCATACAAGGAGAAGACTGATCAGAGATGCAGCCAAGAGGCCCATGATCACTCTGGATGAACTGCAGAGATCTACAGCTGAGGTGGGAGACTCTGTCCATAGGACAACAATCAGTCGTATATTGCACAAATCTGGCCTTTATGGAAGAGTGGCAAGAAGAAAGCCATTTCTTAAAGATATCCATAAAAAGTGTTGTTTAAAGTTTGCCACAAGCCACCTGGGAGACACACCAAACATGTGGAAGAAGGTGCTCTGGTCAGATGAAACCAAAATTGAACCTTTTGGCAACAATGCAAAACGTTATGTTTGGCGTAAATGCAACACAGCTCATCACCCTGAACACACCATCCCCACTGTCAAACATGGTGGTGGCAGCATCATGGTTTGGGCCTGCCTTTCTTCAGCAGGGACAGGGAAGATGGTTAAAATTTATGGGAAGATGGATGGAGCCAAATACAGGACCATTCTGGAAGAAAACCTGATGGAGTCTGCAAAAGACCTGAGACTGGGACGGAGATTTGTCTTCCAACAAGACAATGATCCAAAACATAAAGCAAAATCTACAATGGAATGGTTCAAAAATAAACATATCCAGGTGTTAGAATGGCCAAGTCAAAGTCCAGACCTGAATCCAATCGAGAATCTGTTGAAAGAACTGAAAACTGCTGTTCACAAATGCTCTCCATCCAACCTCACTGAGCTCGAGCTGTTTTGCAAGGAGGAATGGGAAAAAATTTCAGTCTCTCGATGTGCAAAACTGATAGAGACATACCCCAAGCGACTTACAGCTGTAATCGCAGCAAAAGGTGACGCTACAAAGTATTAACTTAAGGGGGCTGAATAATTTTGCACGCCCAATTTTTCAGTTTTTGATTTGTTAAAAAAGTTTGAAATATCCAATAAATGTCCTTCCACTTCATGATTGTGTCCCACTTGTTGTTGATTCTTCACAAGAAAATACAGTTTTATATCTTCATGTTTGAAGCCTGAAATGTGGCAAAAGGTCGCAAAGTTCAAGGGGGCCGAATACTTTCGCAAGGCACTGTACAGCTGATGTGTTGTGTGTTGAAGTCCATAAGTGAAGGGAAGAGAAGGAATACAACATGGCTGTTATGAGAGTGAACTGTGTTTACACGTGATCAGGGGTGTGTTCATTCTGCCGATTCTGTTGAAAAACGTTTAAGCGGAAGCAAACGGAAACAAAACAGGGATAAACATAAACATTGTTTGCGGCTGTTGGACTAATGATTACACCCTATATCAGGCAAGAATGTGCAAGGCGGTATTGAATGTCACTGTCTGTTACCTCAAATTTGTCTCTCGACCTGTGTGCACCTACGTTGTAAACTTCAGTCATAAGCTAGGTTGTAGTAACCTCATGATGGGTATAGTGAAAATTCGAATAGTGAAAATTCACTCTTACATTGAACTGGGTGAATGAAATGTGAATGAGAGTCATCCAATATGTTGTAATAGAAATAAGGCCATGCTCATGAAAAAAATAATCCTCCTCCCTCATCTTAAACGACACTGACAGCCACTGCTTTTAGCACTTGTAAAATAATGGTTTATGACAGTGTCATTGATGATTTGAATGCACAGAGGTTCTTATCAAGTTAACTTCAGTATGGCAAGGGCATCTGTTAGCCAACCCTGTGGGAGGAGTTCAGTTCAGCTGTTGACTGAAAAAGAGAACCTGAGAACCAATGAGGCATGCCAATGAGGCATGTGATATACCTGTAATTTAAATATATGGGCACAGCTTTATCTGTCACTTCAGAAGCATGTCTCCGAGAAATTGGACACTCCTTCATTCCATATCTAGTCTGCAGTCGAATATGGTCCTAAAGTCTTACACTAAATCAACAGCAAAAGATTAGCTTCGTTAATGCCGTCTAAATGTGCGTAAAAGTGGATGTGCGTAAAAGTTGATTTGCGTAAAAGTAATCGGATCCCATTCCGAAAAATCGAAAATGTAAACGCAACTACAACTCCAACCGACCTATACGGCTGTAAAGACAAAAACATATATGTTAAGGACATGTGATGACACCTGACCGCATCCGAGAGTTTACCATTCCACCCCCCGGACAGGCGCGCCACGCACGATGTCTGCAAACTCCAAGGGACCGGGAGGTCCACGGACGTCGCTATACAATTCCACTGTTGCCGCGCTCACATCTGTTTTCTGTCGAGCACTGAATCATGGCAAGAGAAGATGGCAATGGCAAGAGGCAAGAGAAGATTTGGTGGATCCAACGAGACGGGCGGCATTGTCTCTTCCGCATTTACCCAAATCACAACGCCATATGGCTCCTCACCCTGGGCGAAAGCCCCTTCGTCCGAAGGAGGGAGTCATTATTTTTTAAAGATGACTTGACAGTCTTGCATGATCAACGGGACACAACGGGCCAGCACACCCTCGTCGACTAAAGATCAGACGACCTTAGTCAGATTTTTAAACGAGCCCTGGCTCTAAGAGGATAGCGCACTCCTTTTCGTACAACGCGGCGTCAACTCACAGTTGCGCCTCACGTCAGTCAGAAAACTATCGACATTCTGAGCATCTCTTTCTAGACACTGATCATCCCAGACCTCTGCCACTGTGTTCCCCGGGGAATGGACAAATAAAGCGACTATTCGAGAAGCGCCTGGCTTCAGTTCGGGCAATGTACCGGTCAGCGAAAAGAGACGCTCCATTTGTGCAGAACGACAACATTTTGGGAACAGGGATCCAGGCATCAGACTCTTGATGTGCCACTTAGCGAAATTGGCACGGGGGATGCCCCCAATATTCAGTACATGTCGATTCGTCTTCGTGGCAAAATGTGAAGAATTGCACGAGATTAGTTATAAAACAGCGAATCGTTTTCTCTGCTCCATGGCAAAATGTGTAAATAGTTGAACATTTGCTTTAAAACTGCAACGTTTTCTCTCAGACACATGACAAAACATATAGAGTAGCATGATAAAACTGCATATTTTTCTCTCTGCCCCATGGCAAAATGTGTTGAAATCCAGGTGAAAAAGTCGTTTTCCCCAACAATTTTTTTTTGGGGGGGGCTTCCACTTATACTGTGTTTTCAAAATACACTCATATATCCCTCAAAATACCTCTCAAGGGAGGCGTAATAAGTGGTCAAACTTTGTAGAATTGCAGGAAATGAGTTTTAAAGTCTCCCTTAATGTGCCATATGAGATATGACGGTCAAATTAAATAACAATGCTGATCTTTCAATCCACAACATTGTCTAGGTTTCCCATATACATTTCACAAACATTTGAACACAATGTTCAGTATACTGTCCTACAATATGGCCTATCTTCCTTCTGTGCAAACTTATCCATGCCATTGACTTGAAGAAATGAATGCATTAAAAATAAAAATGTTTTTACCACAATAAATATGACAGTTGAAATGAATCAACCAACAAGCAAGGTAAAGGAAATGGAGTAGAATAAAGTTTAGTACCACATTTCAAAGCTACAATAGAAACAGTTATATATATTGTCTATTTCATTCAAGCACTTGATGTTACAGAGATCAAACACATACTTCACAGGCTTCAAGACACATTAGATAATGACTACATTACCTTATGATGGATGACAGGTTACAGTTTAAGGCTTATTCTTATACCCACCCGTGGGCTCTGATCTAAGGGAAAGGGTTACATTTGATCCTTGGGGAGAGAGAGAGAGATTAGTCAGAGATGATTGACTGAGAAAGAGAAAAGGAGGACAGGGACAGGGAGAAAGAACCCTAAACTACAGTATTGCTCATTTTGTCTAGGCTGCCCTGGATTAGAGGAGGGTTTAATGAAGTAATCTAAAGATATTTGATAATAGTGAAAGTGGGGATCAGATATACAGTGGGGCAAAAAAGTATTTAGTCAGCCACCAATTGTGCAAGTTCTCCCACTTAAAAAGATGAGAGGCCTGTAATTTTCATCATAGGTACACTTCAACTATGACAGACAAAATGAGAGAAAAAAAATCCAGAAAATCACATTGTAGGATTTTTTATGAATTTATTTGAAATTATGGTGGAAAGTAAGTATTTGGTCAATAACAAAAGTTTATCTCAATACTTTGTTATATACCCTTTGTTGGCAATGACAGAGGTCAAATGTTTTTTGTAAGTCTTCACAAGGTTTTCACACACTGTTGCTGGTATTTTGGCCCATTCCTCAATGCAGATCTCCTCTAGAGCAGTGATGCTTTGGGGCTGTTGTTGGGCAACACGGACTTTCAACTCCCTCCAAAGATTTTCTATGGGGTTGAGATCTGGAGACTGGCTAGGCCACTCCAGGACCTTGAAATGCTTCTTACGAAGCCACTCCTTCGTTGCCCGGACGGTGTGTTTGGGATCATTGTCATGCTGAAAGACCCAGCCATGCCCTTGCTGATGGAAGGAGGTTTTCACTCAAAATCTCACGATACATGGCCCCATTCATTCTTTCCTTTACACGGATCAGTCGTCCTGGTCTCTTTGCAGAAAAACAGCCCCAAAGCATGATGTTTCCACCCCCATGCTTCACAGTAGGTATGGTGTTCTTTGGATGCAACTCAGCATTCTTTGTCCTCCAAACACGACGAGTTGAGTTTTTACCAAAAAGTTATATTTTGGTTTCATCTGACCATATGACATTCTCCCAATCTTCTTCTGGATCATCCAAATTCTCTCTAGCAAACTTCAGACGGGCCTGGACATGTACTGGCTTAAGCAGGGGGACACGTCTGGCACTGCAGGATTTGAGTCCCTGGCGGCGTAGTGTGTTACTGATGGTAGGCTTTGTTACTTTGGTCCCAGCTCTCTGTAGGTCATTCACTAGGTCCCCCCGTGTGGTTCTGGGATTTTTGCTCACCGTTCTAGTGATTATTTTGTCCCGACGGGGTGAGATCTTGCATGGAGCCCCAGATCGAGGGAGATTATCAGTGCTCTTGTATGTCTTCCATTTCCTAATAATTGCTCCCACAGTTGATTTCTTCAAACCAAGCTGCAAATTATTATTGCAGATTCAGTCTTCCCAGCCTGGTGCAAGTCTACAATTTTGTTTCTGGTGTCCTTTGACAGCTCTTTGGTCTTGGCCATAGTGGAGTTTGGAGTGTGACTGTTTGAGGTTGTGGACAGTTGCCATTAATACAGGTAACGAGTGGAGGACAGGAGAGCCTCCTAAAGAAGAAGTTACAGGTCTGTGAGAGCCAGAAATCTTGCTTGTTTGTAGGTGACCAAATACTTATTTTCCACCATAATTTGCAAATAAATTCATTAAAAATCTTACAATGTGATTTTCTGGATTTTTTTTCTTCTCATTTTGTCTGTCATAGCTGAAGTGTACCTATGATGAAATTACAGGCCTCTCTCATCTTTTTAAGTGGGAGAACTTGCACAATTGGTGGCTGACTAAATATTTTTTTGCCCCACTGTACATACACCCCACCACTGATAGGGACACACAGAACTAAAACAGCCACTAATACACTTATACCATATTTACTGATTCAAACCGAAAACACGAGATGAAAATACATGTCGACAGGCTGATTTATGAGGTCTTACAGACAGTATTGATCTGTTCAACACTTCTCAACAGATGATGAACACTGTTGGCTTGAGACGCAAAAAACAATACCATTCTCCATGACTCTCAAACTCAAAAGGTTACTGTGAACACCAAACCAAAATATGGAACTTTATACACATCTACCTCAGAATTAATTTAGTCCTTTATACACATCAACCCCAGAATTCATTTAGTCCTTCATACATATCTACCCCAGAATTCATTTAGTCCTTTTGACACGGTTAGTTATTGCAAAGTTATAGAGGATCTCAGTGTGAACCCTTTCTAAAAGTTCCCTGGTGACCTCTTAATTTTTATTTCAGGGTGTTTTCAGAGTAGCAGTTCAGACAAATCCATTCAGAAATCAAGAGCCAGTGTGTGTCCAGCTGTCCATCCACAATTTTCATAAAACTATCCTCTGTCAAGAGTCTGTCTTTCCAGCAGAAAATGGTTACCTGTCTTCAATTATTGTTGAATACAGGTAACTGACAAAATAAAGGAAACACCAACATAAAGTTGCTTAATAGGGCTTTGAGCCAGAACAGCTTCAATTTACCTTAGCATAAATTCTACAAGTGCGGCACCATTCTTCCACGAGAAATTCCATCATTTGGTATTTTGTTGATGGTGGTGGAAAACGCACCAGAATATCCCATAATTATTCAATTGGGTTGAGATCTGGTGACTGAGACAGCCATGGCATATGTGTATGATGTGTATGATGTAAGCTCAGCTGTATGTTTTCACTATTTATCCATTATTTTACCAGGTAAGTTGACTGAGAACACGTTCTCATTTGCAGCAACGACCTGGAGACTAGTTACATGGGAGAGGAGGGGGATTATTGAGCCAATTGTTAACTGGGGCTTATTAGGTGACCGTGATGGTTTGAGGGCCAGATTGGGAATCTAGCCAGGACACCGGGGTTAACACCCTACTCTTACAAGTGCCATGGGATCTTTAATGACCTTGGGATCTTTAGTGAAAATAATGAAACTGTCTATGGTGCCGAAGAAGTGGAATGCTTGACTTTATCTTAAGTGCATTTCTGTGAATTGCCCTTTAGGCAATAGAAAAGTAATCTATTGAGAAATAAACAACATCTGTGTTATACCAAATAATAAGACCGTAATATGACTGTAAACGGACAAATCATATACACTAATGAGACATTAGACACACGCACACCCACACACACATATCAAACAAGTCATTTTAACTCCAGAGTAGGCTCAGTTATAGTGGTTGGGGTCTGGGGATACATAATCACAAAGACTACAGTGGAAATTAATCCAATTATAAATCCCACTGGGTAAAAGAAGTTTGAACGTAATTTCTATGTAATTTCAACCCCGAAAATGTATGTGATGATGTTGAGTCAACATGGAAAATTGATTGGATTTGTAAAAAAGTAATCAACGTAAGGGCATTTTGTATTTTCTTCACCCAACTCTTAACCTAAATCCAATGACATAGTGATATTTATTGTTTATTTCACGTTGAATTCACATTAGTTGACAACTCAACCAAATTTAAATCACAACTAGATGTTGAACTGACATCTGTGCCCAGTGGGATACTGTGTACTCATAAAAGACATGAATTCAAAAAACAGTTAAATAATGTGATCACCAGGTAGCAATATCCACAACCTCCTGTAAAGGTTTGTTTGTGAACCAATTTTTTTTACCGATCTAAAATACCATCAGTGTTGCATCCAAAACCTCCAACACGGAAATAAAACTGGAAAAACGTATACACAGAACATCACACACACACTCTCAGAGCATGTAGCTTTCTATATGTCCTTAGAATCTAGATGTTCAAGTGCAGGAGGGCTGAAGTGAAGAAAGTTCTCCACATCCTCCTTCCTTGTCCTCTTCCTCATCTACACCCCCCCCCCCCCCATTCATTCACCAGGCCTCTTCATTTGATTACTTGCTCCAGCACTTCAAATCAGTGGTTCCCATTATTTGCTCAAGTTTGCCTCCACCACTTCTTCCTTTCCCTCCTTCCCTTGGCTCGTCCCCTTAGCTCGTTGACTCGTTGTTCTTGCTCTCTCCCAGTAGCCAGTAGGTGGTCATTTTCCCCTTCCCCTTCATCTCCACGTCTCCTCTCAGCTCCAGCTGGAAGCAGTTGAACTCCTGCAGAACATCACGCGTGGCCGCAGACACATGGATCTTCAGCGCTGTGAGGGAGAAGGTGAGGAGAGCAATCATTAA
>NC_143023.1:28400000-28407500 GCF_057628025.1 Oncorhynchus mykiss | reverse complement strand
GTTAGCACAGCTGAAAACTGTTGTGCTGATTAAAGAAGCAATGCAACTGGCCTTCTTCAGACCAGTTGAGCATCTGGAGCATCAGCATTTGTGGATTCGATTACTGGCTCAAAATGGCCAGAAGATTTTCTTCTGAAACTCGTCAGTCTATTCTTGTTCTGAGAAATGAAGGCAATTCCATGCGAGAAATTGCCAAGAAACTGAAGATCTTGTACAACGCTGTGTACTACTCCCTTCACAGAACAGCGCAAACTGGCTCTAACCAGAATAGAATGAGGAGTGGGATCCCCAGTGCACAACTGAGCAAGAGGACAAGTACATTAGAGTGTCTATTTTGAGAAACAGATGCCTCACAAGTCCTCAACGGGCAGCTTCATTAAATAGTACCCGCAAAACACCAGTTTCAACGTCAACGGTGAAGAGGCAACTCCGGGATGCTGGCCTTCTAGGCAGAGTTGCAAAGAAGATCCGGATCTCAGACTGGCCAATAAAAAGAAAAGATTAAGATGGGCAAAAGAACACAGACACTGGATAGAAGAACTCTGCCTAGAAGGCCAGCATCCCAGAGTCGCCTCTTCACTGTTGACAATAATGGAGATATTTACAGGGAGTACCATACAGCCTTGGCCGGATTATCCAACCATTTGGATCAGTTATGGGTCTTTTCTCACAGAGTACAAGATCAGGAAAGGTACATTAGCAGGTTACTCAAATTGTGTATATTGATCACACCATCGCACGCACTTTCTCTCATTACCCAGCCAGGGGCGCATTCATTACAGAAACTGTTTACCATTTATAACCAGACAGAAGCAAACAGAACAAAACAAACGTTTCTATTGAACAAATTCAGGTAGGTTCCTTCTCGTTTCGTTAACTTCCGTTCAAGAAATATTTAGAATAATGAATGCAGAATAACGAATGCACCCCAGTTGCTTCTGTATTTTACATTCAGCAAGCTGTAGTAATCAATAAAATGCTTGAAAGAAGTGTACAACAATGTATTGTAGGTCTAGTCTAGCTTTTCCTGGGACTCCAAGATCTAAGGACTCATTTTTATGAATAATAATGCAAGCCTATAGGCTTACCCAAGGAATTTACACAGTGAAATATTTTTTACTAATCAGATTTATATGAATTAACAGGCAGCCTAGGATAAACATATCGCTCAAATAGAAAAGGAGAACGACTCGTAAGCATCCAGATAGTTCAGCCGTCCATGGACGGATATCCTCTCTATTTTGTAGCATCTCCCCCAACACCAGATTTAATCTATTGGCTTTTTTTCCGCACTGAGCAACCATCTCCTATCAACTCCAAAATTCCATTGGACTTTTCCAGGCTCTCTTCCACAGACAGAGACGGCAAGAAACCTATACATTAGTGTAAAGATCCCTTCTCACGAGCTGTGTCCCTTGCTTAATTGTGCGGCGCCATGCTTGTTTTTTGTTGCTTTGAAAACAACTGGGAACTCAGGAAAAAAAAGGTAAAATCATGACGTTAGGTCGGAAAGCCTGCACTTTAGAAAGATGCCATCGTTTCCGACTTTGATGACCGTTCTTAATCTGAAGTCGGAAGAGATTGCATTGAAGTTAGAAGTCGGAAATTTACCAGTTGTTTTGAACACATCAATTATTTTGCGCGCTAGTTCCCTAAGTCTTCACTAGACTATTCACTAGACTATTCAGCCCCCTTAAGTTAATACTTTGTAGCGCCACCTTTTGCTGTGATTACAGCTGTAAGTCCCTTGGGGTATGTCTCTATCAGTTTTGCACATCGATAGACTGAAATTTTTTCCCATTCCTCCTTGCAAAACAGCTCGAGCTCAGTGAGGTTGGATAGAGAGCATTTGTGAACAGCAGTTTTCAGTTCTTTCCACAGATTCTCGATTGGATTCAGGTCTGGACTTTGACTTTGCCATTCTAACACCTGGATATGTTTATTTTTGAACCATTCCATTGTAGATTTTGCCATTGTAGATTTCTTGGCTGCATCTCTGATCAGTCTTCTCCTTGTATGAGCTGAAAGTTTAGAGGGACGGCCAGGTCTTGGTAGATTTGCAGTGGTCTGATACTCCTTCCATTTCAATATTATCGCTTGCACAGTGCTCCTTGGGATGTTTAAAGCTTGGGAAATCTTTTTGTATCCAAATCGGGCTTTAAACTTCTTCACAACAGTATCTCGGACCTGCCTGGTGTGTTCCTTGTTCTTCATGATGCTCTCTGCGCTTTTAACGGACCTCTGAGACTATCACAGTGCAGGTGCATTTATACGGAGACTTGATTACACACAGGTGGATTGTATTTATCATCATTAGTCATTTAGGTCAACATTGGATCATTCAGAGATCCTCACTGAACTTCTGGAGAGAGTTTGCTGCACTGAAAGTAAAGGAGCTGAATAATTTTGCACGCCCAATTTTTCATTTTTTGATTTGTTAAAAAAGTTTGATATATCCAATAAATGTCGTTCCACTTCATGATTGTGTCCCACTTGTTGTTGATTCTTCACAAAAAATACAGTTTTATATCTTTATGTTTGAAGCCTGAAATGTGGCAAAAGGTCGCAAAGTTCATTGGGGCCGAATACTTTTGCAAGGCACTGTACATTCCAAAATTCTGACAAATTATTACATTTAATCGTTTACAAATGACATGACCCTCCCCTGGATAAAAATACATAAATACTAAACACATTTCAGATGACTGAAATTGAAAAAGTATGACCCTCCCCCATTTTCCACCAGGTAACAAATGCCTAAATTTCGATTGATCCCTTAGAAGGATAATCTGCCAGCACCACCATGTGCAGAGAAATACGGTTCCACCTGAGCACCAAAGTCTCTTAGCAGGCTTGGCATTTTACACATAAACACACACACAGGTACATTACCGGTGATTGGCTGGAGGCCGTGCGACAGAGCGGTCCCCTGAAGACACCCTTTACACGCCGGAAGTGGCCGTTGCTCAGGTGTGTGGAGCTGATGACCAGGTAATAGCACGTGCTGCACGACATCCGACCTCGTGGGACCGCAATCCCCCATGCGCAGGGGTCTTGAGTGTGTGCGGACGTTGGTCGGTCCGGTTCACCGGACTTTTCACCAGGTGAGCAGAGAGCCAAGTGTCCCTCCTCTGAGTCCGAGTCGGTACTAGGTCGAGGGGAGGATATTCAGCTACTCCTCAGGGAAAATGGAACTTCAATAAAATGTGTTTCTTCTTTATTGTTAAATTAATTATTCAGGCTGCTTACAGAAGGAAGCATGAGTAATGCACTGAGGGTTGGTTAAATAGTCAGGGCGCTAGGATATGTAGCCTGTTGATGCCCGTGGTTGCCATGCCAATGTTCTAGTAAAATGAGAATTCTAGCTCCTGGTACAGAATAGTTCATATTTCTATCTCTCTTTCCTTCTTCCCTTTCCCCTCTCTCGACTATCCCTCTCTCCTTTCAGTTCTGGGGAGAGGTGAGGGTGTTCAGTGTGGCGGTATCTGATGGCACTAAGAATGGCTCGAGCAGATTTACCGAGCAGAGTTAGATGCTGTTGACAGGTGCCTTGCGCCCTTGGAGTCTCTCTTGAAAAAATCCCCCCGTCATTTTCCTGATAGATTGATAGATTCCAGACGGTTTAGTTCGTGGATGTATGACTGTAAATCCAGTCCCCGAGTTGATGGTTCTCTTTAGTGCTTGCAGACACAGACAGACACAGGCGCAGCAGAAGCTGTGTCCGTTCTCTGAAGAAAGAGCCCGTGAGTTTTTGGTGTTTTGCTTTTGCAGCACCTAGTGTTCAACAAAGCTACAGAGTCCGTTCCCCAGATAATCTGGCTCGTCTCTTTCGCTGGTGGAGCTGTCACTGTGACACGCGCGTTCCAGTCACCCGGGTTCCGTCGCAGAGAAAGAGAGGAGGAGGGGGTATTGCTCGTGCCTCCGTTCAGTCTGAATAATCAGAGATGAAGAGGCGCCTTTTCACTCTCTCTTTCTTCCGCACACTGTGAGAGGGAACGAGGTCGATGAGGAGAGAGAGTCCCGTCTGCGTAATCAGCGCTGCACTACAGCTAAAGACCGGTTCTGTTGTGTCTGATAATCAGTCAGGTGTGTGTGTGTGTGTGTGTGTGTGTGTGTGTGTGTGTGTGTGTGTGTGTGTGTGTGTGTGTGTGTGTGTGTGTGTGTGTGTGTGTGTGTGTGTGTGTGTGGCACACTCATGTCTGTTGGGGGACGCTGAACCGATGAGTCTTGTCTCCCATGAACTTTCTATCTGCCCTACCTCTTTCCTTCTCTTTTCCCTCCCTCATCATTTCATAGCAACCATCATATTAAAAGCGCCAACTCAATAAAGACCCTCAGTGGCTCTTTTCACAGAGCTGATAGGCTACTAGTCAAGCATTGGTAGTCAACTCGTATCAGTTTTAGGATCCACGACCATTGTGGAAACTCGATGCATGAGGAAATGGGACAACGAATGACAGCGATGGCAACGTGTCCACATGTAGGGCACATTTGGGTGATAAATATGTCTAGCAATCAGTATTCAGTAATGAGGGAATGGTGCTGGCAGATTTACTGAGTGAGTTTCATTGTCGTTACATACCAGACACTGGCTGCAGAAAAACTGTACCCGGCGCTATAACCCATGTAGTTTAAGCACTGGCGCTATCCACAGCGGAACAGCGAAACACACATGCACATACGCGCGAGTGCGCGCACACACACACACACACACACACACACACACACACACACACACACACACCTGAGGGCAATAGAACTGACTGTCCAGGAGAGTAGTGCTGAAATGGCGACTTCTTTGCTTGCATGCCCACAGTGGTGTAAAGGCAGTGCATCTCAATAATCTAAAGTCCTCTACCGTCTCCTCTCCTTCAACTGCTCTGACCTGTCAGTGGTCTCAGTAGACATACACACAGTATCACAGTGTTTTTAGAAGAAGAACAGGAAATAAGAAGAGAGAAAGCCACTTAACACTATGACAATTGCCTAATTTCTGCAGGCCTACACTTCGGTGCTGAGAACAGACGGTGACATATCTCTGCTTTGCCATATGTATGGATAAGTCGGTGTGTGTGTGTGTGTGTGTGTGTGTGTGCGTGCGTGTGCGTGTGCGTGTGTGTGTGAGAGAGAGAGAGAGAGAGAGAGAGAGAGCTGGACCTTACTCTAACAACTCAAATGCTTAAAAAAAGACTGAGAATAAAAGCTGTTCAAAGGTTATTTGTTTATTTAAAACTGCAGTAGCAGAGCAAGTTAAAACCACACCAAATTGGCAGCTAAGATGGATGTGGCTCACCATAGTTAAAAGACACTCAATCCTCCAAACATTCTGGAACGTCCATTTGAACATGGCTGACAGGTGAACTAGTTCCTTGCTAAAAGCCTGTGTCAACTAAACACAGTCTGGAATCTTAAGTGCTTATAAATTTTAACATATTGTACAAAATTCAATTTGTAGCATATCATAAGAAATAGATGATGTTAAACACAGTTGTTCACAGTTTTCAGCGACCCATTTTGGCTCGTGAGCACTACAGATCTTAGTTTGAGCCAATTTGCTACAGCAGGAAAATAATAATGTAGCAACAGGAAATTTGAATTATTATGTCTTTTATAATGAATGGATATTTTTTTTTTAGGAGTTTTACGTTTAAGTTAAAAGTGGAAATTACAAACTTTAAAAGCCTTTTTAAACCTTGAATACACTGCAAGTTTGCATTTCCTGCTGTGCAGGTAAATTCTCATCAACAACAAAAGAGTGATCAAATTACGATCCTACATCTGTACTTTCAAAACTACTGTCTGAAATGATACAAAACCTTTGGATCATCACTTTAATTAGTTGGACAAATAGAAAACAAGAACCACTTGACAATGAACACCTGACTGCAATTGTTTGAAAAGTATGGGACAGACCTAGAAACGGGAATGTTTGGTAATTGACTGAATGAACTAAGCATGTACGCAAACACAACTTCCTCTATAAATACTTTGAAAAAATACTTTGAATAAATACATGAAAAAATGAATGTCTTCAGTGAAGGCCATGCCTTCACAGTGTGTGATGTAACTGGTGTAACTGTCTATATCAGGACGTCCTGAAACATCACATCCCCAGGGAATTTCTACTGCCCATAAATATAAATATACAATACAGGAGAGATATGAACCTAGTCCATCAAAAATATATCTTCCTATATAGGCCTCCCCTCTCTTTCCCCCATCTTCTCTCTCTCTCTCTCTCTCTCTTCTCCCCCCCCACCCCACACACAGACACTATCTCTCTCTCTCTCTCTCTCTCTCTCTCTCTCTCTCACCATGCCCTTCTCTCTCTCCCTCTCTCTCCACACATACACTGTCTCTCTCTCTCTCTCTCTCTCTCTCTCTCTCTCTCAGGCACTTCTCTTCCCTGGAGACAGTGAAACACTGACAAGCCTTCCTGCACTGCTGCTGTGTGATGGATGTCCCCTTCTGGAATAATATGTGCATGCACATATACAGTAGCTTTGGCATACTTGTAGCTGTAGCATAGGTTGATCTGTGTGAGGGCTTGGTTCAAGCCCTGATCACGTCGATTCCTCAAACTCACTGCTGTTTCTCAGAAGGTTATCTTTCTCTCTGGTAATCCTTTCTCCACTGTATGAGTGTGTGTTCGTGTGTGTGTGTGCTCTAATCACCCAGGCGGTTTCAATTTCCTCATAGCCATCTCAAGCTTCTGCCCCATGAGATCGTATCACACAAACTCTCTCTCACTCTCTCTGTGTCTCTCTGTCTCTGTGTGTGTGTGAGAGAGAGAGAGAGCTTCTGCCCCACGAGATCGTATCACACAAACTCTGTCTGTCTGTCTGTCTCTCTCTCTCTCACACACACACACACACACATACACACACACACACACACACACACACAAACAGAGAGAGAGAAATAGAAAGACACAGAAAGAGAGGCCCACATAAAAAATAAAAAATAAATCCCAAAATGACCGAAATACTGTCTGTGAGACTTTGAACAGCTGCTCACCCAATTGGGAATGTCCTTGCAGCACATGGTGAAAAACACAGACATTACCTCTGGAATTACTTCTTGAAGACCTAACACACACATGTACAGCTGTTTCGTCTCCTCTCCATACACACGGAGACAGGCATGCACACTGGAACATTCTGGATAAGAACACACAAGAGATGGTGTTCCAAAACTCCATACTCTAGCCACTAGGTGTGGAGACCCAGGAGAGCTGTTCTGCACACTTAACCCAGCAAACCGGAAACATTCCCAGGAAACATTCCCAAGAAACATTCCCATTAGCTAAGATTCCCATTAAGTTCCAGTTAGGGTTTTATCTGATGTTAGGATGATAACATCCCAAAAATGAATGTTTTTAAATCAAATGAATTTATTTATAAAACAATATTTTAGATGAAATATCCTTGGAATGTTCTCCTTACATTCACTAAAATGTGTGCAAAACATCTGTAACATCCAGCACAGAACATTCCTCAA